>NC_091336.1:30935452-31004786 GCF_038502225.1 Cherax quadricarinatus | reverse complement strand
CTCCCACCCAAATCTTGCCTCACTCAACACCATTGTTAATGAAGACCTACATAAAATAACAACCTGGATGACTGCCAGTAAACTTACATTTAATACTGACAAAACTTTCTATATTATGTTTGGTAACAGAGCAGATGTTGCACAACTGAACATTATGACTTACAACACAAGTTCTCACCCAGCTGTTGGTGAGGGCGGACGCAGAGCGTGCGGCTGGTGCCCTCTGGTGTCTGTATTGAGAAGTTTTGTTTTCTCAAGATGGCGGAACGCAGGAAAAGAGTCAACACTGTCTGTGTGGAATTATTGAAAGGTGCAATATACCAGGACACCGCTGACGTCATTCTGCCTCTTGTGATAAGAGATACGTATGGAATCCCACGTGAGGATTTATATGGGATTTCTCTGAACGGCAACGCAAGAATTTTTGTGAAATTTGTGTCGTCTGCTGCGTATGTGAGTGTTGTGGATGCCTTTCAAGAAAAACGGATTGTTATCAACGCTAGTCTGGAGGTGCGCCTGCGTGATGTATCGACAAGTTATACGTGGGTTCGTCTACGTAATATCCCCTTCGAGGCAGACGAGGTGGACATCCGTCGAACTTTTGGGCGCTATGGCACCGTACAAGCTGTCCAAATTGGGCGTTGGTCCCAGGGTTTTTATGCTGGTATGCTCGCAGGTTCCTTTTCTATGAAAATAACATTGAGACATCCAATTCCCTCGTTTGTCATGTTGGAAGATTTTCAGACGCAGGTCTACGTAACCTACCCGGGCCAGGTTCGGACGTGCCGCCTGTGTGGTGCAACGGGTCATATGGCGGCGTCTTGTGAGCACCGACGAGGGAAACAACGGTCGGACCTGACAGACACTGCATCCAAAGATACGATGGAGGAGGGTGAGCTGGGCCATCAGAAGCCCACAATGGTGGACAACGTGCTGCAGATTTTACCAGCGGATGTAAAGTGGAGTGAAGCAGTGGATGCTGCAGAGGGGATCGTCTCGACGCTACCACCAGCGTCGGAGATCGAGGCGATTGGGTGCGTGGACAGTGCGTCACCTCAGGTGGAAGGGGAGGCACAAACGCCCTTGATATTGCCCAGTTTTGAAGACTTACAGAGGATCCTCGATAGCCCGGCGACAGAGGGTTTACCGCCTACATTAGCGGTGTCGCCTGTGGTCGACCATGGTCTAGCGGGACGTGTGGGCGGTGAAGATAGGCGTACGACTTTTACGTCTGTGGTGGTGACGGATGTCGAGGTACATAGAACAGACAGCGATGGGCCTATGGACTATGAGGGAGTGTCACGGAAGAGGCCCAGTACACACGTGGAGGACGATGTCTTAACACCGGGTCAAAGGTCTGGTAAAATGGTGTGGGCTGACGTAGCCAAGGGAGTTAAGGGACCCCCCTTAGAGAAGTTAAGTGGGAGTGTGGGGAAAACGGGCAGGTGCAGCAGTGGCAAGTCCAAGTCAGGTATAAAGGTGATGGGAAAACGAAATGAGAAAACCTAACCAGAGAGTTCAAGTGTATAACAATGAATGTCAATGGCCTCAGAGCAGAGGTCAAGAGACGTTGGGTAGAGGTATCGCTCAGACGTATGAATGTTGACGTTTTTTTTATACAGGAATACAATTTTCGGTGTGGTAGTGAATTACGTGTGCAAGGGTATAAGTGCTATGCGGGAAATTCGGATAATCTCAAAGGTGGGGTTGTGATAGGCATAAGGGAGACCAGCCCTTTTAAGCTTGTAGCATGGGAGTGGGGCGGAGGGGGCCGGGTTGTGCGTGTGGTGGGTTTGTGGGGGAACATTCAGGTGGGTTTCGTGGGAGTATATATGCCAGCGACAACAAATCGACGAGTAAAAGAGGATTTTGTACGCGATGTTTTGGTTTATTTTCTCAGAAGTCTACCCTTAGTTTCTGTCGTGGCAGGTGATTGGAATTGTGTGATCCGGGAAAAAGACGTCGAACCGCGTGGTGGGGGGTGTAATTTAAGGGTTTTACGTGAGGTATTGCAAGCGATTGGTGTAGTGGATGTTGTGGGTAGCGACGGGTGGAATGTGGAACATACGTTTTGTAGAAGGGGTTACGCTGCGCGGTTGGACAGGGTTTATATCACCAACTTAATCCGTGGTGGCAGGGTCGATTGTGTTGATCTGGGTTTCTCAGATCACCGTGGTGTTCTGGTAACACTGGAGTGGGAGGGCGCTATCCGTGTATTTACTAGTTATTGGAAATTAAATGTCAGCTTGTTGCAAGGAGTCGATGCTGTGGAAGCTTTCAGGTTATGGTGGGTTGACTTCTGGAATAACGGGAATGGGATAGAGGATGTTGTAGAGTGGTGGCATTCAAAGGCGAAACATGCAATACAGGGTTTTTATAGACGGTTAGGGAAGGAGGAGGCCTGTTATAGATATGGGAAGCAAAAATATTTAGAGGGACAGCTGAGGGATTGTTATGGTACAGGCGGGAGGTATGACCTAGCAGAAATAGAGTGTCTACATAGTCAATTACGGGAAATTCAGAATGATAAATTTCAGGCTTTGAGGGTGCGAGCTGGGATTGAGGAGGTGCTTTGGGGGGATAAACCCTCAGTTGGGGTTCTGCGTAGTTTCAGAATGCGACGGATGGCGACGACAGTTTTGTCAGTAGTGGTCGGTGATGACTTGGGTGGTTATCATAAAGGACAAAGGCTAGTTACTACTGAGACCATTGGGACCTATGCAGACCAATGGTTTGAGAGAAAATGGAAGGGTGGAGAGGGGAATCGAGAGGCGAGGGAAGCTTTACTGCGTGACATAGTGGCAAATTTGAGAGACGTGGATCGAGAGGACATGGAGGGTTGTATATCGGAGGAGGAGGTTTCCAAGGCTGTTCAGGGACAGGCACTGAGGAAATCACCTGGTTGGGATGGGATACCAGGTGATTTTTATGTCGTTCATTGGGAACTGTTAAAACACATGTTGGTTCGACTTTACAATTCAATGAAAACTAGAGGTAGCATGGGCGGTGAAGCGGGGTTGGGTGTTGTAGTATTGGTACCAAAGGCCGAGGTCTGTGAATCTTTGGAGGCATATAGGCCCATCATATTGATGGGGGCGGATTATAAGATTTTTGCGCGTATTTTGGCAAACCGGATGAAACGAGTTTTGGACAAGGTAATATGGGAAGGGCAATACGGGATTCCTGGCCGATCTATGAGAGATGGTCATCGACGCCTCAAAAGTTTCGTGAAAGATTGTAGTGGAGGCGGAGTCGTAGGATTGGATTGGGAAAAGGCTTTTGACAATGTGGATAGGGAAACATTATTAGCTATATTATTGAAGCAGGGTTTCGGGGGAGAAATAGTAGCGTGGGTACGTATGTTATATACGGAGGCACAGGTACGAGTCCAGGTTAATGGGAGGGTGGGGTCCGCGATAGGCATGGGGTGGGGGCTGCGGCAGGGGTGTCCCCTCTCGCAGCTTTTGTTTGCCTGTTTGCAGGACCCCTTTTATAGATTGGTAATGGGTGGGGTGGGGGGGGAGGATTGTGCACAGGAAGAAGCAGTAGAAATTTTAGGTTATGTGGACGACACCACCATCTTGGTGCATAGTAGGAATGGTTTAGCGTTCATAAATAAGGTTATAAGGTTTTTTAGCGATGCGTCTTCCATGCGCATTAATAGAGAAAAATCCAAACTTTTGGAGGTGGGGTCCTGGGTGGGCGGGACGTTAGGTACGGAGTATGGGTGGAGAACCGTTGAGCGGATAAAGATCTGTGGTGTGCATTTTTGCAATGACGAACAGGCAGCGCGTGCATTTAATTCATCCATTGTAGTTACAGCTGCAATTCGTAGGATGGCGGGATGGAGACCAGGTGATGTAACATTACACCAAAGAGTAATAGTTGTCAACGTACTGGTGTATAGTAAATTATGGTTTGTTTCAGCGGTCTATCCATTGATGACGGACGATGCGTTGCGGTTACAGAGGAAGGCTTTGGATTTCATATGGGGTTACCGTAGGCATTGGTTAGGGAAAGACATAGTTATGACGCACGTAACTCGAGGAGGTTTGGGGCTAATACCACTACACAGTCGACTAATGGGCATATATGTACGACAGGAATACCTAACAAGGGGTGGGGTCAGGGGAGTGAGAGTTGATGCAGTGATGAGGGAGGTTCGACGATGGTGGGTGGGGAAGGACCTCACAAGGTGCGAAGCAATGTTACGGCACTTATTGATGGTGCAAAACCCTGTGAGAGTTAAGGCAGGTAAACTAGATAATATAGGTATAACATCGGCGGAAGTCATCGGTGCTGAGGTTTTCCCAGGATATAATTGGAAGACTATATGGCAGGGGTTCAAGAAATTGCGCTTACAACCACGGGTTAGGGAAACTGGTTACCGATTCCTCCTCGGGATTTTGGCGTCCAAGGCACAATTGTACATTATGGGAATGACCCAGGATCAGACCTGTGCGTGGTGTGGGTGGCCGGAAACGGCGTTTCATGTCGTATACTTTTGTGACAGTTTACATAAGGTTAGGGATTGGTTCAAGGGTGTTCTCCGAAGAGTGGGAGGGGGGGGTTTGTCGATGCTTAGAGTTTTGAGTCTTGAAATGGGAGATTGCTCGGATGCTGTACGACGTTCTGTGTCATATTTGGTACTTGACTATTTATATGTGTCATGGGGTATGCGGGGGCTTAGGGGTGCGATGCGTGTCAAGGCACTGATGTGTCATGTTTATAGGACGAAATGTAGGAATAGAGAGGTATATGGGCAATGCTGGGAGGGAGCTTTTTCTTTGGGGTATAGGAATCTAACGATGGAAACGTTACGGGAGTAATGAGGTGGGGGTAGGTATAATCGCTTGGTAGGGCCTAGGGGTTGGTCTCCCGGGGGGGGGAAGAGAAGAGTTATTTTTTTTTTTTTTTGGGCGTCTGGACTGTATGTTTTATTTGGTGTGTATGGTGAATCTGGGTGTAATGTAGGGTGAAGGAAGGGAACCTTGTGTGGTCTGGGGTATAGTGTCTTTCTGGCGTGAATGAGTATCATAGTCTGAGAAAGGGGGGGGGGAGTGGTACTCAGAACCAAGGTATGGTTTTCTTATGCTGAGTCATGTTGAACCACTAAGTCACCAACAGAGGCTACGCCGTGTTTAATGTTTATGTTATACAAAATTTTCTAATTTGCCAGGTTGGTGTTAGTTGCATATAGTGTGAATTGTTTGGAGTTTTGTAATGCAATTGTTTTTGCGATGTATTCTGTGTGCACCTGTTAGTACTGGTTTTACTAAGTACATAAGAGTCACAGCAATGTATGTCATGCGACCTGCGAGTCGTAAAGTGTGTGCTGGAAGATTTGTGTTTTAATTAATGGTAGAAGTTTTAAGTGGGTAATAGTCTTAACATGTTTGTTTCAAAAAACACTTCTTTCCTATGTTGTGCTATAATTTATATGATGCGGTCTTCTTGAGTGGTCCATTATTGTGCCAAGTACTGTATATTACATGCCTCTCGATATCTTACTGATGATATTGACTATTCCACTTTTGTTACAAGGTATGGATCGGTTGTAAGCACATTTGGTAGTAGGGAATAATTGGTGGGGTGAAGTGGGTTTCTGGGGGGGGGGGGTTGATGGATGACTGCTTTAGGATAACCATAGTAAAAGTTTCTGTGTATTACGTCAGTTCATTCTATTGTTTATGCCATGCATTATTGTAAGCATTACGATTATTTCCAGTGTATTATGCAGACACAGATTTTTACATATCGTGGATTTTTTTTTTGTGTGTAACCACGGTATAGCTTTGTTTTGCAGGGTAGCTCCATTATGTTTTGTTGATATTATTCGTCTTGGTCTGTATCCTAGGAATTGGGAAGGGGTTTTGCTTTTACACAGAACACTGATGTGTGTATGTAATATTGTTTATTGGATAGCAGTCCTGTAACGCTTTCTCATTTTGATCTATATTTGTTGTATGGATTTTATTAATAAAATATAAAAAAAAAATCTTGCCTCACTCAACACCATTGTTAATGAAGACCTACATAAAATAACAACCTGGATGACTGCCAGTAAACTTACATTTAATACTGACAAAACTTTCTATATTATGTTTGGTAACAGAGCAGATGTTGCACAACTGAACATTATGACTGACGACACTCTTATTGCTAAACATAATGAGGGCAAATTCCTGGGCCTACACCTTGACGGCAACCTGAATTTCAGCACGCACATACAACACAGCAAAAAAGTATCAAAAACGGTTGGGATTCTCTCTAAGATACGTTACTATGTACCACAATCAACCTACTCGCACTGTACTATTCACTCATCTATCCCTACCTCACCTATGTCATTTGTGCCTGGGGATCAATAGCAGCAACCTATCTAAAACCAATAATAACCCGACAAAAAGCCACAGTAAGAATTATCATGCAATCCAATCCCAGGCAACACCCTCCTCCGCCACTCTTCAAAGATTTAAACTTGCTCACTATACAGAACATCCACACTTGCTACTGTGCAACCTACTTTTACAGAACCATAAATTCCAATATTAACCCTGAACTAAAATACTTTCTTGATAGTTGTGACAGGATCCATAGGCAAAATACAAGACACAAAAATCTATATGATATTCCTCGTGTCCGGCTAAATCTATACGCATTTTCAAAACTATCGTCAAAAAACATCTTACCACCCTAACACAGCTAACTACATGAAAAGAATCCAGTCTGAGGGACATAAGGTGATAATTTGCAGTAATGTACAACCCACCACAGAACTGCAGGAGGCCAAGAGAAGAATACGATGAGAGCAACAGAGCAATGGTCGACACACTAGCCAAGGTGGAAGAAAGAGCACACATGGGGGGGGGGAGTAAAGTTACTAGTTATGGGTGATTTCAATCACAAGGAGATTGACTGGGAAAACCTGGAGCCCCATGGGGGTCCCGAAACATGGAGAGCCAAGATGATTGATGTTGTACTGGAGAACCTCATGCATCAACATGTTAGAGACACTACCAGAGAGAGAGATGAGGATGATCCAGCAAGACTGGACCTTGTATTCACCTTGAGTAGTTCGGACATCGAGGATATCATGTATGAAAGGCCCCTAGAAGCTAGTGATCATGTGGTTCTGTACTTTGACTACATAGTTGAGCTTCAAGTGGAGAGAGTAGCAGGAATAGGATGGGAAAAACCAAACTACAAAAGGGGGAGCTACTCAGGCATGAGGAACTTCCTGCAAGACATTCAGTGGGAGAGGGAACTGACAGGAAAACCAGTACAAGAAATGATGGACTATGTGACAACAAAATGCAAGGAGGCAGAGGAGAGGTTTGTTCCCAAGGGAAACAGAAATAACGGTAAGAACAGAACGAGTCCTTGGTTCACCCAAAGGTGTAGGGAGGCAAAAACTAGGTGTACTAGAGAATGGAAAAGGTACAGAAGACAGAGAACTCAGGAAAATAAAGAGATTAGCCGAAGAGCCAGAAACGAATATGCACAGATAAGAAGGTAGTAGGTTGGTAGACAGCAACCACCCAGGGAAGTACTACCGTCCTGCCAGATGACTGTGAAACAAAAACCTGTAACTGTTTTGCATGATGGTAGGATTGCTGGTTTCTTTTTCTGTCTCATAAACACGCTAAGATAACAGGGATATCTTGCTACTCCTACTTACACTTTGGTCACACTTCACAGACACGCACATGCATATATATATATATATACATACATCTAGGTTTTTCCCCTTTTTCTAAATAGCTCTTGTTCTTTTTTATTTCTTCTATTGTCCATGGGGAAGTGGAAAAGAATCTTTCCTCCGTAAGCCATGCGTGTCGTATGAGGCGACTAAAATGCCGGGAGCAATGGGCTAGTAACCCCTTCTCCTGTATACAATTACTAAAAAAGAGAAGAAGAAAAACTTTATAAAACTGGGTTGCTTAAATGTGCGTGGATGTAGTGCGGATGACAAGAAACAGATGATTGCTGATGTTATGAATGAAAAGAAGTTGGATGTCCTGGCCCTAAGCGAAACAAAGCTGAAGGGGGTAGGAGAGTTTCAGTGGGGGGAAATAAATGGGATTAAATCTGGAGTATCTGAGAGAGTTAGAGCAAAGGAAGGGGTAGCAGTAATGTTAAATGATCAGTTATGGAAGGAGAAAAGAGAATATGAATGTGTAAATTCAAGAATTATGTGGATTAAAGTAAAGGTTGGATGCGAGAAGTGGGTCATAATAAGCGAGTATGCACCTGGAGAAGAGAGGAATGCAGAGGAGAGAGAGAGATTTTGGGAGATGTTAAGTGAATGTATAGGAGCCTTTGAACCAAGTGAGAGAGTAATTGTGGTAGGGGACTTGAATGCTAAAGTAGGAGAAACTTTTAGAGAGGGTGTGGTAGGTAAGTTTGGGGTGCCAGGTGTAAATGATAATGGGAGCCCTTTGATTGAACTTTGTATAGAAAGGGGTTTAGTTATAGGTAATACATATTTTAAGAAAAAGAGGATAAATAAGTATACACGATATGATGTAGGGCGAAATGACAGTAGTTTGTTGGATTATGTATTGGTAGATAAAAGACTGTTGAGTAGACTTCAGGATGTACATGTTTATAGAGGGGCCACAGATATATCAGATCACTTTCTAGTTGTAGCTACACTGAGAGTAAAAGGTAGATAGGATACAAGGAGAATAGAAGCATCAGGGAAGAGAGAGGTGAAGGTTTATAAACTAAAAGAGGAGGCAGTTAGGGTAAGATATAAACAGCTATTGGAGGATAGATGGGCTAATGAGAGCATAGGCAATGGGGTCGAAGAGGTATGGGGTAGGTTTAAAAATGTAGTGTTAGAGTGTTCAGCAGAAGTTTGTGGTTACAGGAAAGTGGGTGCAGGAGGGAAGAGGAGCGATTGGTGGAATGATGATGTAAAGAGAGTAGTAACGAGAAAAAGTTAGCATATGAGAAGTTTTTACAAAGTAGAAGTGATGCAAGGAGGGAAGAGTATATGGAGAAAAAGAGAGAAGTTAAGAGAGTGGTGAAGCAATGTAAAAAGAGAGCAAATGAGAGAGTGGGTGAGATGTTATCAACAAATTTTGTTGAAAATAAGAAAAAGTTTTGGAGTGAGATTAACAAGTTAAGAAAGCCTAGAGAACAAATGGATTTGTCAGTTAAAAATAGGAGAGGAGAGTTATTAAATGGAGAGTTAGAGGTATTGGGAAGATGGAAGGAATATTTTGAGGAATTGTTAAATGTTGATGAAGATAGGGAAGCTGTGATTTCGTGTATAGGGCAAGGAGGAATAACATCTTGTAGGAGTGAGGAAGAGCCAGTTGTGAGTGTGGGGGAAGTTCGTGAGGCAGTAGGTAAAATGAAAGGGGGTAAGGCAGCCGGGATTGATGGGATAAAGATAGAAATGTTAAAAGCAGGTGGGGATATAGTTTTGGAGTGGTTGGTGCAATTATTTAATAAATGTATGGAAGAGGGTAAGGTACCTAGGGATTGGCAGAGAGCATGCATAGTTCCTTTGTATAAAGGCAAAGGGGATAAAAGAGAGTGCAAAAATTATAGGGGGATAAGTCTGTTGAGTGTACCTGGTAAAGTGTATGGTAGAGTTATAATTGAAAGAATTAAGAGTAAGACGGAGAATAGGATAGCAGATGAACAAGGAGGCTTTAGGAAAGGTAGGGGGTGTGTGGACCAAGTGTTTACAGTGAAACATATAAGTGAACAGTATTTAGATAAGGCTAAAGAGGTCTTTGTGGCATTTATGGATTTGGAAAAGGCGTATGACAGGGTGGATAGGGGGGCAATGTGGCAGATGTTGCAAGTGTATGGTGTAGGAGGTAGGTTACTGAAAGCAGTGAAGAGTTTTTACGAGGATAGTGAGGCTCAAGTTAGAGTATGTAGGAAAGAGGGAAATTTTTTCCCAGTAAAAGTAGGCCTTAGACAAGGATGTGTGATGTCACCGTGGTTGTTTAACATATTTATAGATGGGGTTGTAAGAGAAGTAAATGCGAGGGTCTTGGCAAGAGGCGTGGAGTTAAAAGATAAAGAATCACACATAAAGTGGGAGTTGTCACAGTTGCTCTTTGCTGATGACACTGTGCTCTTGGGAGATTCTGAAGAGAAGTTGCAGAGATTGGTGGATGAATTTGGTAGGGTGTGCAAAAGAAGAAAATTAAAGGTGAATACAGGAAAGAGTAAGGTTATGAGGATAACAAAAAGTTTAGGTGATGAAAGATTGAATATCAGGTTGGAGGGAGAGAGTATGGAGGAGGTGAACGTATTCAGATATTTGGGAGTGGACGTGTCAGCGGATGGGTCTATGAAAGATGAGGTGAATCATAGAATTGATGAGGGAAAAAGAGTGAGTGGTGCACTTAGGAGTCTGTGGAGACAAAGAACTTTGTCCTTGGAGGCAAAGGGAGGCTCAGCGACAATATGAAAATGACATAGCATTGAAAGTCAAGACTGACTCGAAGCTGTTGTATAGCCACATCAGGAGGAAAACAACAGTCAAGGACCAGGTAATCAGACTGAGGAAGGGTGATGGGGAGTTCACAAGAAACGACCGAGAGGTATGTGAGGAGCTCAAAACGAGATTTAAAGAAGTATTTACTGTGGAAACCAGTAGGATCCCAGGAAATCAGAACAGGGGGGTACACCAACAAGTGCTGGATGAGGTGCACATAACCAAGGAGGAGGTGAAGAAGCTCCTATGTGAACTTGACACCTCAAAGGCGGTGGGACCAGACAACATTTCTCTGTCGGTTCTTAGAGAGGGAGCAGAGATGCTGTGTGTGTCATTAACAAAGATCTTCAACTCATCCATTGAAACTGGGCAACTCCCTGAGGTATGGAAGATGGCAAATGTAGTCCCAATTTTTAAAAAGGGAGAGAGATATGAGGCATTAAACTACAGACCTGTGTCACTAACGTGAATAGTATGTAAAGTCATGGAGAAGATCATCAGGAGGAGAGTGGTCGAGCACCTGGAAAGAAACAAGTGTATAATCGACAACCAGCACTGTTTCAGGGAAGGAAAATCCTGTGTCACAAACCTACTGGAGTTTTATGACTAGGTGACAGAAGTAAGACAAGAGAGAGAGGGGTGGATCGACTGCATTTTTTTGGACTGCTAGAAGGCCTTCGACACAGTTCCTCACAAGAGGTTACTGCAAAAGCTAAAGGATCAGGCACACATAACAGGAAAGGCACTGCAATGGATCAGAGAATACCTTACAGGGAGGCAACAATGAGTCATGGTACGTGACGAGGTATCAGAGTGGGCGCCTAAGACAAGCGGGGTTCCACAGGGGTCAGTCCTAGGACCTGTGCTGTTTTTGTTATAAGTGAATGACATAACGGAAGGGATAGTCTCAGAAGTGTCCTTGTTTGCAGATGATGTGAAGTTAATGAGAAGAATCAAATCGGACGAGGATCAGGCAGGACTACAAAGAGACCTGGACAGGCTACAAGCCTTGTCCAGCAACTGGCTCCTTGAGTTTAACCCTGCCAAATGCAAAGCCATGAAGATTGGGGAAGAGCAAAGAAGACGGCAGACACAATATAATCCAGATGGCCAAAGACTGCAAACCTCACTCAAGGAAAAAGTACTGGGGTTGAGTATACACCGAGCACATCTCCTGAGGCGCATATCAATCAGATAACTCCTGCAGCATACGGGCGTCTGGCAAACCTACGGATAGCATTCTGATACCTCAGTAAGGAATCGTTCAAAACTCTGTATACCATTTACGTCAGGCCCATACTGGAGTATGCAGCACCAGTTTGGAATCCACACACCTGGTCAAGCACGTCAAGAAATTAGAGAAAGTGAAAAGGTTTGCAACAAGACTAGTCCCAGAGCTACGGGGATTGTCCTACGAAGAAAGGTTGAGGGAAATCGGCCTGACGACACTGGAGGACATGAGGGTCAGGGGAGACATGATAACGACATATAAAATACCGGGCGGAATAGACAAGGTGGACAAAGACGGAATGTTCCAGAGATGGGACACAGAAACATGAGGTCACAATTGGAAGTTGAAGACTCAGATGACTCAAAAGGATGTTTGGAAGTATTTCTTCAGTCATAGAGTAGTCAGACCATGGAATAGTCTAGAAAGTGAAGTAGTGGAGGCGGGAACCATACATAGTTTTAAGGCGAGGTATGATAAAGCTCATGGAGCAGGGAGAGAGAGGACCTAGTAGCAATCAGTGAAGAGGCGGGGTCAGGAGCTATGAATCGACCCCTGCAACCACAAATAGGTGAGTACAAATAGGTGAGTACACACACACACACAGGCCAGGAGCTGTGTCTCGACCCCTGCAACCACAATTAGGGGAGTTCACACACATACATCCTCCTCCTGACCAAATAACTGTAAATATAAAATTCCGAATATGGCTGTTGCCTAATAAATCTCACGCTAGTCTTAAGTTTACCTGAGATACTCCAATATAGGAGCTTAAATATAAACTGTGTATTATGCCAAGACAAAACCATTCTCATTACTAATTTTACAAATTGTTATATTCTTAAATGTTCTGAACTACCTCACTATTGTAAATCCATTTAATCATTTGTAATTTGTAATATAGATGTGGAAATTATTTACTTTTTGAAGCTATAGTGTCTAATAAGTGTTTAATGTGTTGATTTGGGTCAAAATGTATTTGTATTTTGAATGGAACCAACTGGGTTCCCGCTGCGCCTGCGCAGATGTGCGGGGGGAGAGGTCGAGCTGGGGCACGAGGAGGCGGGAGTGTTTTGAATGTAGTGAGGAGGCTGTGAAAATATGGGATCAGGAAATTGGCGTTCACGGCGGCCTAAGGATTAATATAGGCCTCACTTCATAATAGGAAGTGTCGTAACTGTTCCTGGTGAAGAGTGAGGGAATGTGATTTACGGGACCAACGTAAAAAGGTGGTAAAATTAGTGAATAATGGTTCGACCGGGTGTGACTGGTGCGCGGCCATGGTGTGTGTCCAGGGGAAATACCCGTGAGTTAATCCTCACTCATCGGCCTCAGATCTTAATGGAGTGACCTCTAATGGGTATAATAATTATGAGACATTAAATCGTCTTGTGAATGGTAATGTAATCAGTGATAATAACATTAAGTTAAGAGAATGTGGGATGTGAAATAA
The DNA here is from genome assembly GCF_038502225.1 of Cherax quadricarinatus. NCBI lineage: Eukaryota > Metazoa > Arthropoda > Malacostraca > Decapoda > Parastacidae > Cherax > Cherax quadricarinatus. Next base: position 30,991,637 of record NC_091336.1, on the reverse strand, counting down.
ATCGCCCTGCTCCGAGTGAATGCGTGGTTCTCGTCCTGAGGATAGTGAAGTTTTATGGAATCACGACTTCTAAACCGGGACAAACCAACGGATACCTCGTCCTGCTGGAATAAGAACCGTGTCGGTGTAGCGGGACATCGAAATGAGATGGTGAATGGAGGAAATAAGGAGCATCAATCACCCCCAGTTAAGTAACCCTTCTAGTTACAGCAGACTGATACTGGCCAGTTAGGTATGTTTTAATTGGATAGGTTATGGGTGATCCAGCCACATCAAGTGACCACCAAAGAATATCTGGCAAGTGGTGTGATTATGTACAAATGTTTTTCCTTGATGGATGTATCCATGTGTAACCTATCCCCCCCCCCTTCATTCAGTCAAACTAATATAATCTATACAGTCCGCAACTAATTAGTAGCGCCGTACTTGAGGGTGCTATCTAATTTATACTGGTCTCGGATAGATGTGGATGAGATTGTGAGGGTCGAGGGGCCACCTGCAGTGACCAGAGGTGGTTAAGTTTTCTCACATGTTTACACGGGTGACTACGGTAAACAATATAGTTGTTGTCTCCCAAGGAGATTACTCGTATGCATGTAATGTTGAGGTACATAAAAGTAATCAACCCCATAAAATTTTCCATAATAGAGTAAGAATTACAAAGGAGGGCACTAGCATGCCTATCATGCCTAGGCATGATAATCTTTACAGAGAAATAAACATTTGAATTTGAATGTTAACTTCGTAAATAAAAAAATATATTTACTTTAGTTCCCACTTAAATGCATAAGAAAGCTGTGAGTGTAAACTTTAAAAGAAAATGATATGTTATGGGTAACTTAACAAACCGAGAGCTTCGATCTGCACCTCAACATCAGAAAACGAAGTCCAATCAGTTTCAGTAACAGTCACGCATATCAGCATCAGCATCAACATATACAACTTACAAAATAAGCAACATCAAATGCACAAAACATGTAAGCATCAACACTTATAAGTTACTTAAATCCATCAATTAAGGCAAGTGTAAGCAATTAATGAAGTAACTAACCCGAATAACAGTTTTCAATCACAACAACTGACCGTATTAAGTAACTATTGTAAAAGGATCGGGTATCATTTCCGAATTGGACATAGTGACTATCTTATACATCATATCACCAGCTTTCTTTGGAGCCGTGCCGCAGTGCCTCGTTGTGCTCCGTGTTTTTTCGTGTTTTCACAGTCTCTTTTACGTGCTAGGACTTTAATTTCTGCCATCAATCTTATACGTTACATCCCTCTAGCGCTTGGAACCAATCTTGGCCAGAAAATAGTACATACTGAGTCATAAAGGAGAACTAGTGTGCACTACCATTGCACTTCCATTGCAGACACTGCAAGGCTCCAGGCGGACATCAACCAAATCTTTCAGTGGGCTGCAGAAAACAATATGAAGTTCAACGATGAGAAATTTCAATTACTCAGATATGGTAAACACGAGGAAATTAAATCTTCATCAGAGTACAAAACAAATTCTGGCCACAAAATAGAGCGTAGCACCAGCGTCAAAGACCTGGAAGTGATCATGTCGGAGGATCTCACCTTCAAGGACCATAACATTGTATCAATCGCATCTGCTAGAAAAATGACAGGATGGATAATGAGAACCTTCAAAACTAGGGATGCCAAGCCCATGATGACACTCTACAGGTCACTTGTTCTATCTAGGCTGGAATATTGCTGCACACTAACAGCACCTTTCAAGGCAGGTGAAATTGCTGACCTAGAAAATGTACAGAGAACCTTCACGGCGCGCATAACGAAGATAAAACACCTCAATTACTGGGAGCGCTTGAGGTTCCTGAACCTGTATTCCCTGGAACGCAGGCGGGAGAGATACATTATTATATACACCTGGAAAATCCTAGAGGGACTAGTACCGAACTTGCACACGAAAATCACTCACTACGAAAGCAAAAGACTTGGCAGACGATGCAACATCCCCCCAATGAAAAGCAGGGGTGTCACTAGCACGTTAAGAGACCATACAATAAGTGTCAGGGGCCCGAGACTGTTCAACTGCCTCCCAGCATACATAAAGGGAATTACCAACAAACCCCTGGCAGTCTTCAAGCTGGCACTGGACAAGCACCTAAAGTCGCTTACTGACCAGCCGGGCTGTGGCTCGTACGTTGGTTTGCGTGCAGCTAACTGTAACAGCCTGGTTGATCAGGCTGTGATCCACCAGGAGGCCTGGTCACAGACCGGGGCGCGGGGGCGTTGACCCCCGGAACTCTCTCCAGGTAAACTACCTAGCAGAGTTTACTGCCAGAGGGGAATCACAGGCCTAGTGTGCCGTGTGCAAAATAATAATAATAGAACTTTTCTTTGTCAGAGGAAAGAAAGTCTCCCTGATAATATTGTGTATACATAGTGTATAGTGTATACTACAGTGGCTCCCTAGTATACATAGTGTATAGTGTATACTACAGTGGCACCCTAGTATACATAGTGTATAGTGTATACTACAGTGGCACCCTAGTATACATAGTGTATAGTGTATACTACAGTGGCACCCTAGTATACATAGTGTATAGTGTATACTACAGTGGCACCCTAGTATACATAGTGTTATAGTGTATACTACAGTGGCACCCTAGTATACATAGTGTATAGTGTATACTACAGTGGCACCCTAGTATACATAGTGTATAGTGTATACTACAGTGGCACCCTAGTATACATAGTGTATAGTGTATACTACAGTGGCACCCTAGTATACATAGTGTATAGTGTATACTACAGTGGCACCCTAGTATACATAGTGTATAGTGTATACTACAGTGGCACCCTAGTATACATAGTGTATAGTGTATACTACAGTGGCACCCTAGTATACATAGTGTATAGTGTATACTACAGTGGCACCCTAGTATACATAGTGTTATAGTGTATACTACAGTGGTACCCTAGTATATAGATAATAAATGCTAAAGTGTCTTTTAAAACAGGTGAAATTCAAACTGAAGTGATAGGCCTAAAGAGGCAGGTGCCAAAAGTCGCCAGAAACTTACCACACAGGTCAGCTGTTTTAATAATCTTCCTGGCCTGCTAGTGTACCTCACATATAATCTTCCTGGCCTGCTAGTGTACCTCGCATATAATCTTCCTGGCCTGCTAGTGTACCTCACATATAATCTTCCTGGCCTGCTAGTGTACCTCACATATAATCTTCCTGGCCTGCTAGTGTACCTCACATATAATCTTCCTGGCCTGCTAGTGTACCTCACATATAATCTTCCTGGCCTGCTAGTGTACCTCACATATAATCTTCCTGGCCTGCTAGTGTACCTCACATATAATCTTCCTGGCCTGCTAGTGTACCTCACATATAATCTTCCTGGCCTGCTAGTGTACCTCACATATAATCTTCCTGGCCTGCTAGTGTACCTCACATATAATCTTCCTGGCCTGCTAGTGTACCTCACATATAATCTTCCTGGCCTGCTAGTGTACCTCACATATAATCTTCCTGGCCTGCTAGTGTACCTCCATATAATCTTCCTGGCCTGCTAGTGTACCTCGCATATAATCTTCCTGGCCTGCTAGTGTACCTCACATATAATCTTCCTGGCCTGCTAGTGTACCTCGCATATAATCTTCCTAGCCTGCTAGTGTACCTCCATATAATCTTCCTGGCCTGCTAGTGTACCTCACATAATCTTCCTGGCCTGCTAGTGTACCTCACATATAATCTAGTGATACAGTGAATAGGAGAATACAGTGTTGTAGTAGCAACTAACCAGTAATATAATGGTACTTAGTGGAGTGAAGTGACTTTCATTAGTTTTTTTCCTTCATTCTTGAAATACCAGACGTATACAGTGAAATTCATATAACCTGTAGTTACCAGCGGTCGCAATATACACAACGAGAAGCAAATATTACTCCACAAAAAGCGTCTTTCCTCCAATAATTTCACCAATTAACTATAGTGATAATAAAGCAATTGTTGTGGTGGAGACGGAAAAAACCTAGAAAAGCTAGATACAGTGATCGATAATCCTTCAGGCTGTACATAAAAGTCTCGACCGTTCGTCATTGTAGGAGCTGCCAGCAATCACCGGTTCTTCAACACGCAAGTTATACTTTTGTATCAATCTAATCACATATTACTCAGTTAAATAATTTCCAGTAGTTCCTTCATGTGATAGCCAAATCACCGACCAGTATGTTTTAAATAAGTGACCCACTGATCAGATCCGACTGGTTCCGAACCCTTGGCCGGTCTGAACCCTTGACCAGTTTCAAACGGATTCATTGGACAATAAAGCAGACTGTAAACAGACGGGGTTTTAGGCGCCCTTATCAAACACAAACAATAAATATAAAACAGGAACATACACGGGTAAGCTGTCCTAATAGAAAATAGAAATACAAATAGCCAGATCTTCACTTTAAGGAGGTTATTCGTAGAATATTCAAGGGGTTACTAGCAGAACTATAGTAAATCAACTATTCAAATCACATTATGAAGCTCTGTGTAGTCTGCAGTCAATCAAACAAACGGGCTTCCACATGTATAACTTGCCATTTTTGTGTAAATTGGTGTCACGCCCCTTGGGCAGATATCCAAGAACTATCTACAAGCAGTATTAAACCAGGAAGTGTTTTTGGGTATGCCCAAATGAAGTAAATTTGTGGATTAAAATCACATTGGTATTAAAAGAGGATAACATCAAAGCAGCCTTCATAAAAAACCTGGAAGCATTCTATAACAGATGGGAAAATAAAAAGTCTGGGCTGGATGGTATCGCCTTTGGTGCTGGCCATGCAGTCAGAAACTGTAAGGCTGGAGGTGCTGTCCTGGGTGACAGTAATGGTGAGGATGGAGGTGCTGTCCTGGGAAACAGAAATGGTGAGGATGGAGGTGCTGTCCTGGGAGACAGTAATGGTGAGGATGGAGGTACTGTCCTGGTAGACAGTAATGGTGAGGATGGAGGTGCTGTCCTGGTAGACAGTAATGGTGAGGATGGAGGTGCTGTCCAGGTAGGTAGTCAGTTAATGTATGCATGAGGGAATGCATATAAATGAAGTCGAGGGAGACAGGAGCTGCAGTGGGGAAACAAGTGTAGTCAAGGACAAGATAAAACCAATATTACAAACTAGTACTACTACAGGAAATAGCAAATAAGGGGACTCCACTAGCAATAGTGAGGATATATTACCAGAAACAACTGGTGAGAGCTCCATTGTTGGTACTAGTGAGGATAGGAATGAGACAGGTAAACATGCACCAACAGGGAATACAGTCACAGAAACCCAAAACAAACGGAAACCAAGCCTGTGCACATACTATGCACTTGATATCTGCAGGCATGGGAAATCTGGAAAAACAGATGGGACGTGCAACTATGACCACCCTAGAAAATGCCATGCCCATATGACAACAGGAAAATGCAAACTCTCCTGTAAGCTTTTACACCCTGATGGTATGCCAGGCACACCATCTAAAGGGGACAAAAAAATACATAACATCCAGGCCATGGGAAAACCTGGGTAGCCACAACCACTCAAGAGGGAGAGGTTTTTTAGTGCCAGGAAGGAAAAAAAACTGGCAGGAAATGGAGGAAATCGTACGCCAAATCCAGTCATTTCTGGAGTGGAACCACAGTCGATGGCCTCCACTCCAAACCAACAGATACAGATACTAGAGCCGTAAAAAAAAGGCCCCCCCAGTTCCACCAATACCACCAGTCCGATGACATTCTTCTTTGCAAATATACAGGGTCTAAAGCCAGCAACGAACAACAAAATACCTTTCATCCGTGGACTGTTTGCAGAGGCAAATTCAATATTTGCGGCTTTCACAGAGACCCACATAAAGGATCACTTGGACAACGAAATATGGATCCCAGGTTACAACCTATACAGATGTGACAGAATGAACAGGCAAAAGGGGGGGGGTTGGCCTGCACATTGCAGAGTCACTTGTTTGCACAGAACTGCTTAATGCCTCAAATGATGTAGTGGAAGTTTTAGCAGTAAAGATCGAGAACCAAAACCTAGTCATTGTGGTAGTCTACAAGCCTCCAGATGCAACGTCCCAGCAATTCCAGGAACAGCTGTCAAAAATTGACCACTGTCTGGAAAATCTGCCAGCTCCTGCCCCCAACATCTTGCTCCTGGAGGATTTCAACTTAAGGCACCTAAAATGGAGGAATATAGCAAATAATATTGTTGCAGTGATAATACCAGGAGGCAGCTCTGACGAGAACTCACACTCACACGAGCTTTTAAATCTCTGCACAAAATTCAACTTAAATCAGCAAATAATAGAGCCAACTTGACTGGAGAATACACTAGACTTCATCTTCACTAACAATGATGATCTGATACGAAATGTCACCATATCAAAAACAATATACTCAGATCACAACATAATCGAGGCTCAGACATGTATGCGCGGAACCCCAGACCGACATAATGAGATTAGTCACGAGGGAGCCTTCACCAAATTCAACTTCAATAACAAGAACATAAAGTGGGACCAAGTAAACCAAGTCCTAAACGATATAAGCTGGGAAGATAGACTAAGCAACACAGACCCCAACTTATGCCTAGAACAGATTAACTCGGTGGCACTCGATGTATGCACAAGGCTTATTCCTTTAAGAAAAAGGAGGAGTAGATGTAAAATAGAAAGAGACAGACGCTCCCTTTACAGGCGACGGAAAAGAAGAACAGAGCGGCTAAAAGAGGTCAATATATCTGAAATGCGTAGGGAGTCACTGGTCAGAGAAATAGCAAACATCGAACTTAAGCTAAAGGAATCTTATAGGAGTCAGGAATCGCGGGAAGAACTTAAAGCCATAAATGAAATCGAAAGAAACCCAAAGTATTTCTTTTCTTATGCCAAATCAAAGTCGAGAACAACATCCAGTATTGGGCCCCTACTTAAACAAAATGGATCCTACACAGATGACAGCAAGGAAATGAGTGAGCTACTCAAGTCCCAATATGACTCAGTTTTTAGCAATCCGCTAACCAGACTGAGAGTCGAAGATCAAAATGAATTTTTCTGATATTATCCTGACGCCAAATGACTTCGAACAGGCAATAAATGACATGACCATGCACTCTGCCCCAGGGCCAGACTCATGGAACTCCGTATTCATCAAGAACTGGGGCTATCACGAGCTTTTACCATCCTATGGAGAGGGAGCATGGACACGGAGGTCGTCCCACAGTTACTAAAAACAACAGACATAGCCCCACTCCACAAAGGGGGCAGTAAAGCAACAACAAAGAACTACAGACCGATAGCACTAACATCCCATATCATAAAAATCTTTGAAAGGGTCCTAAGAAGCAAGATCGCCACCCATCTAGAAACCCATCAATTACACAACCCAGGGGCAACATGGGTTTAGAGCAGGTTGCTCCTGTCTGTCTCAGCTACTGTATCACTACGACAAGGTCCTAGATGCACTAGAAGACAGAGTCAACAGAGTAAAGTCTGAGGCGGCTACAGTGAAAAGCTCTGTTCCACAAGGCACAGTACTCGCTACCAACTTGTTTCTCATCCTCATATCTGACATAGACAAGGATGTCAGCCTCAGCACCGTGTCTTCCTTTGCAGATGACACCCGAATCTGCATGACAGTGTCTTCCATTGCAGACACTGCAAGGCTCCTGGTAGACATCAACCAAATCTTTCAGTGCGCTGCGGAAAACAATATGAAGTTCAACGATGAGAAATTTCAATTACTCAGATATGGTAAACATGAGGAAATTAAAACTTCATCAGAGTACAAAACAAATTCCCTCAACAAAATAGAGCGAAAAACCAACGCCAAAGACCTGGAAGTGATCATGTCGGAGGATCTCACCTTCAAGGGCCATAACATTGTATCAATCGCATCTGCTACAAAAATGACAGGATGGATAATGAGAACCTTCAAAACTAGGGATGCCAAGCCCATGATGACACTCTTCAGGTCCCTTGTTCTATCTAGGCTGGAATATTGCTGCATACTAACAGCACCTTTCAAGGCAGGTGAAATTGCTGACCTAGAAAATGTACAGAGAACCTTCATGGCGCGCATAACGGAGATTAAACACCTCAATTACTGGGAGCACTTGAGGTTCCTGAACCTGTACTCCTTGGAACGCAGGCGGGAGAGATACATGATTATATACACCTGGAAAATCTTAGAGGGACTAGTACCGAACTTGCACACGAAAATCACTCACAACGAAAGCAAAAGACTTGGCAGACGATGCAACATCCCCCCAATGAAAAACAGGGGTGCCACTAGCACGTTAAGAGACAATACAATAAGTGCCAGGAGCCCGAGACTGTTCAACTGCCTCCCAGCATACATAAGGGGGATTACCAATAGACCCCTGGCAGTCTTCAAGCAGGCACTGGACAAGCACCTAAAGTCGGTACCTGACCAGCCGGGCTGTGGCTCGTACGATGGATTGCGTGCAGCCAGCAGTAATAGCTGGTTGATCAGGCTCTGATCCACCAGGAGGCCTCGTCACAGACCGGGCCGCGGGAGCGTTGACCCCCGGAACTCTCTCCAGGTAAACTCCAGGTAAACCAGTTACTGGAGGATAAGAAGGTGGTGAATATTACTAGGTGAGTCTAAAAGCTATCTGGCGATAACATTTAGAACTAGTGAACTGAGGATATCGAAAAATGAAAGAAGCAAATTCTGATGTGAAAATAAGATTTAAAAGGAGTAATATAAGTAGAAAGATGGCAGGCGGGAGAGGAGTGAGGGCTGCCATAATCGTGTTTATATTTATTCTAAAATTCACTGCAGAAGGTGATCAGTCATAGGGGCTGGAAAAAGCGACTGTGGAAGACCCACAGTCGCCATCCTGTCAAGAGAAATTATGTTACTATCGTCAGAAAGTGTGGCAACACTACACGTCTACACAAACAAAAAATGGGCGTACCGCATTAATTGTAACACTGTCATGGGGTGATATTCAACGTAATCCAGGACCATAAATTAATGTACAAGTGCAAAGAGACAAAAAATGTGCCTTTGTGTGTACTGTGGCAAAGATGTTGGCAGCCACAGTCTCGTGATTACCTGTACTCACCTAATTGTGGGTGCAGGGGTCGACATTCAGCTCCTGGCCCCGCCTCTTTACTGAGTGCTACTAGGTCCTCTCTCTCCCTGCTCTATGAGCTTTATCATACCTCATCTTAAAGTTATGTATGGTTCCTGCCTCCACTACCTCACTTGCTAGGCTATTCCACTTCCTGACTACTCTATGACTGAAGAAGTACTTCCTAACATCCCTTTGACTCATCTGGGTCTTCAACTTCCAATTGTGACCCCTTGTTTCTGTGTCCCCTCTCTGGGACATCCTGTCTCTGTCCATCTTGTTTATTCCGCGCAGTATTTTGTATGTCGCTATCATGTCTCCCCTAACCTTCCTGTCCTCCAGTGTCGTTAGGCCGGTTTCCCTTAACCTTTCTTCATAGGACAGTCCCCTTAGCTCTGGAACTAACCTTGTCGAAAGCCTTTGCACTTTCTCTAATTTCTTGACGTGCTTGATCGAGTGTGGGTACCAAACAGATGTTGCATACTCCAATATGGGCCTGACGTACACGGTGTATAGTGTCTTGAACGATTCCTTACTAAGGTATCGGAACGCTGTTGTCAGGTTTGCCAGGCGCCCATATGCTGCAACAGTTATCTAGTTGATGTGTGCTTCCGGAGACGTGCTCAGTGTTATACTCACCCCAAAATCTTTCTCCTTGAGCGAGGTTTGCAGTCTTTGGCCACCTAGCCTATACTCCGTCTGCGGTCTTCTGTGCCCTTCCCCGATCTTCATGACTTTGCATTTGGCGGGGTTAAATTCGAGAAGCCAGTTGCTGGACCAGGTGTCCAGTCTGTCCAGGTCTCTTTGAAGTCCTGCCCTGTCCTCATCTGATTTAATTCTCCTCATTAACTTCACATCATCTGCAAACAGGGACACTTCTGAGTCTAACCCTTCCATCATGTCGTTCACATATACCAGAAATAGCACTGGTCCTAGGACCGACCCCTGTGGGACCCTGCTCATCACAGGTGCCCACTGTGATACCTCTTCATGTACCATGACTCTTTGTTGCCTCCCAGTCAGGTATTCTCTGATCCATTGCAGTGCCCTTCCTGTTATACGTGCTTGGTCCTCTAGCTTCTGCACTAATCTCTTGTGAGGAACTGTGTCAAAGGCCTTCTTGCAGTCCAAGAAGATGCAATCAACCCACCCCTCTCACTCGTGTCATACTTCTGTTACTTTTTCATAAAACTCCAGAAGGTTCGTGACACAGGATTTGCCTTTTATAAATTCGTGCTGGTTGGCGATTATACACTTGTTCCGTTCCAGGTGCTCCACCACTCTCCTCCTGATAATCTTCTTCATGACTATACATGTCAGTTACACTGGTTTATAGTTTAGTGCCTTTTTTCTGTCTCCTTTTTAAAAAATGGGAACTACATTTGCCGTCTTCCATACCTCAGGTAGTTACCCAGCTTCAAGGGATGTGTAGAAGATTGTGGTTAGTGGCACACACAGCTTTTCTGCTCCCTCTCCAAGGACCCACGGGGAGATCTTGTCCGGTCCCATTGCCTTTGATGTGATGTATCATGTGTGTACACAACGAATAAGCGACGATGAATATGATGAATTAGTAGCCAGGATAATACGACATTACAGAGTCAATGATGTTACCAGACCAAATAACATTACACACAACTGTAAACAATGCACCATTATGTTGGAAATGATATATAATACCGACAAACTGATAAGTAGGACCCCAATGTAAACAAGTCAATTTAACTTTTGTGGGTTATCCCAGGTTCTCTACACATATACTGCTACGTATGATAATGTATGTAACTGTATTTGTGTATACCTTTATTGTTGAAAAGTTTCGCCTACACAGTAGACTTCTTCAGTCGAATACAGTGGAGATAGCAGAAGCAGTAAAGATAAAAAGACGATGTAATCAGTTCATTACCCTGGAAAACGTAGTTTTGAGGTCTACCTACCTGGAGGATATTCTTGGGATCAAAGCCTCTCGGTGGATCAGGGCCTGATCAACCAGACTGTTATTGGTGGCCGCACCTAGACCAACATACGAACCAAAGACTGGTTGATACGGCACAGACTTTAAGTATCTGTCCAACTTCCTCTTGAAGGCAGCCAGGGGCCTATTGTTAATTCCCCGTATGCATGGTGGGAGGCTGTTGAACAGTCTTTGGCCCCGGACACTTACTGTATTTTCTCTTAGTGTACCAGTAGAGCCCCTACTTTTCAGTGGGGGTATTTTTGCACCGCCTACCCATTCTTTAGCTTTCGTAGGGGGGTGATATCTGTATGCAGATTAGGGACCATTCCTTCAAGGATTTTCCAAGTATAGATTATGATATATCGCTCTCGCCTGTGTTCCATCGAGTACAAGTCAAGTGCTTCCTAAGTGTTCCCAGTAGTTAAAGTGTTTGATGGAACTTATATGTGCAGTAACGGTTCTCTGTACATTCTCTAGATCTGCAATATCAACTGCTTTGAATGGAGATGTTAATATGCAGCAGTATTCCAGCTTAGAGAGAAAAAGTGATTTAAAAAAGATCATTATTGGCTTGGCATCTCATGTTTTGAATGTTCTCATTTTCCATCCTATCATTTTCTTTGCAGATGTTATAGTGACACTGTTGTGATCCTTGAGGGTGAGATCCTCAGACATTACCACTCCCAGGTCTTTTACATCGCATTTCCGCTCTATTGTATGATTAGAGTTTGTAGTATACTCAGTTCTAGTAATTATCTTCTCCAGTTTTCCTTATGGAGTAGTTGGAATATGTCTTCATTGAATATCATATTCTTCTCCGTTGCCTATAGGAATAGTTGGTTTATATCTGACAGTCTCATGTAGACCGTAGTATCGTCTGCAAAGGATGACACGGTGCTATGGTTTACATCTCTGTCTATGTCTGATATGAGGATGAGGAACAGGATGGGGGCGAGTACTGTACCTTGTGGAACAAAGCTTTTCACTATGGCAGCTTCCGATTTAACTCTGTTTACCACTTCTCTTTATGTTCGATTGGTTAGAAAACTGAAGGACCATGTGAATACTGCTAGTTATCCTTTAGTACGCATTTTGTGCGCTATTACGCCATGATCGCACTTGTCAAAGGCTTTTGCAAAGTCTGTGAATACTACATCTGCATTCTTTTTGTCTTCCAGTGCAACCAAAACCATATCATAGTGATCCAGTAGTTGTGAGAGGCAGGAGCGACCTGCTCTAAACTCATGTTGCCCTGGATTGTGCAGCTTTTGAGAATCCAAGTGGTTTGCAATCATGCTTCTTGGTACTCTTTCAAAGATTTTTATGATGTGGGACGTTAGAGCTATTGGTCTATAGTTCATAGCAAATGCTTTACTACCATCTTTATCGAGTGGGGCTACATCTGTTGTTTTTAGTGACTGGAATTTCACCCATGTCTAAGTATTTAGTGCACGCAAAAGGGGTTTCTTGCAGTTTTTAATGAACACAGAGTTCCATGAGTCTGGGCATGGGGCTGAGTACATGGGCATGTTGTTAATGGCTTTCTCAAAGTCCAGTGGAGTTAGGGTAAAGTCGGGAATTTGGCATACATTGACGGACTTTTGAGGCTCATTCATGAAAAAATAATTAAGACTGTCGATCCTTAGATTGATTAGTGGCTCGCTAAACACAGTCGTATTGGGATTTCAGTATCTCACTCATTTCTTTGTTGTCATCTGTGTAAGTCCCATCTTGTCTGAGTAAGGGCCCGATACTAGATGTGGTTTTTGCCTTGTTTTCGGCATATGAAAAAAAATATTTTGAATTTCTTTTAATTTCACTAATAGTTAACTCCTCCTGCCTCTCCTGGATCGAGCTTAAGCTCGATTCTTTCCACTTCCCCGGTCAGTGCATCCTTCCATGTATCAGATAATCTAGTGTTCTTGTGGAGCTCAGGTCAGTAGGCCTGCTGCAGTGTTCCTTCTTTCCTATGTTCTTATGTTCTTATTGTGTCCTTGTAATGTTTTTAACTGACTGACACAGCTGGAGAGCGAAACGTTGCCGCAATAAGATGTCACAGTATTTGTATTTATGTCCTTATACCTGACATCAGAATTATGCTTCACATGAATAGATATAACTAATATATGACAGTAATACTTCGGTCACCTTTTTAAATCATTTTTATGAATTTATAATACTGGATATGAGATCCTAATTGTAATTATTAAAAATAATTTTGTTAAAAAAGTCTTATTGTATTATTTGCAGTCCCTGCCAGAAATTACAGTAATCGGTGGAGACTGGAATTGTGTGGTGCGCCGTAAAGACGTGGAACTGAGGGGGGTGGGGCATTGTTCGGTTATTTTAGGTGATTTGTTTTCTGGGATGGGGTTAGTGGACGTGGGTGGAACCTTGGAATGGGGGATCGAGCATACTTTTGTGTGCAGAGGTTATGCGACACATTTAGATAGGTTGTGTGTGTCTTGGTGGGTGGTCATAACTAATGTGCGTGTGTTGAATGTTTTCTCTACCGACCATCGCGGAGTTTTAGTAGAGATAGATTGGGGGAGTCTCTCCCAAAACGTTTTAACGGGTACTGGAAGTTGAATACGAGGTTGCTTCAGAGCGCAGGCGATAGTGCTGTTCGCGGACCAATGGGCTTCTATTGGAGTAGACTCCTGGGAGAGGTGGGCGTTAGTGCGGCGGTGGGACGAGATTGTGAAGCCTCATATTAAAGATTTCTATGTGCACTGGGGTAAGGAGGCCAATCACATGGAGTTTGGTTTCATGGGGTACCTAGAAAGTCATCTACGGCAATGTTATGCGCAGGGAGCGTCGTCTGGGGTTTACCCGGTGGACGAGATTGACACTATTAAAGATCATACACAGTCCTTCAAAGTAAACGTTTTGATGGGGCTCGCATTACGTGTGGAGTTGAGGAGGTATTGTGGGGTGATGAGCCGTCTGCCTGTGTCTTACGAAGTCAGACACAAAGGCGTAAGGCTACTGAAATTATGAGTTTAGTGGTGAGGGATGAAGTTGATAGGTATAGGGAAGGGCAAGTCTTAATGACTACTGATGGTATCAGTTATGTCGATGAATAGTGTAAGCTCCATATGCAGAGATAAGGTGTGAGCGAGAAGGCAATCCAGGAATTAGGGAGGTGGGCCCGGTGTGAGTTAAATGACCTCGATCTCCTTCTCATGGGTCTTTTTCCTCTCGAGGCGCATGTCATGGCGTGTTATGTGAAACGTCAGTTTCTCCTGCTGGGTGGGATACCGGGGGTTTTCTTCGTCTGCATCAAGAATTGCGTGGGTGGGAGGGGGAGGGATTTCCTTCGGTGCAAATCTATGCTTCGCGTGTTATTGTGCGTAAGGGATGTGCAGTGAATTAAATTAAGTGTTCTGGAAAGGGCAGGTATGGGGCGAATCGTGGCGCGCGTCGAAGGTATGTACCCCATGGCAGCAGGTTTAATTACTGAATCTGCCTGCTAATGTACGGGAAGTGGCTTTTATGGTTTTACATGGGACTTTGCCGTCCGGGGTAATGTTGTATAATAGGCATTTGGGGGAGGATCGAGATTGTCCGGCGTGCGGAATGGATAAGACTGCTTTTCATGTTGTCTATTTTTGTGAGTCTCTAGGTGCGGTTCATGCGTGGTTCATGCGTGGTTCAGTAGAGTTTTGCGCTTAGCTGGGGGGGAGGTTTGTCGGCGCTCCGAGCATTGAGTTTTCATGTTGGCGAGTTTGACATGTGCGTACAATGTGTGGGTGTTGTACATTGTAGCTGATTACCTTTACGTGTCATGGGCTATGAGAAAGGTCGCAGGTAACAGTAGGATTCGGGTTTTAGCGGGGACGTTTTATAGGACGAAATGTGGAAACAAGTTGGTTTATGTTGGAAGATGGGAGAGCGATTTCCCGTCAGCGAAGAAAGCCATGGAGTTACACGATTTGAGGTTGGCGTGAGATTAAGGGGTAATTCTCTCAGGCTGGTCAGCTATGTCTGTTTTTTTGTGTGTGCGTGTGTGTGTGACAAGTGACTTGCACGCTGTGTGGTTTGTGTGTGCTTGCTATACCTCTTCTTGCTTGGTGTATAGTGTTTCTCGGGAATGTTTTGTCATTGTTTATACTATGAAATATAGCCAGTAGAGTATACATCTCTTATGGTGCATCTCGCACTGCTGTTATTGTTTCTTATTATCTGAAAGGATGCTGTCACATTGTTTTTCTGTCACTACGAATGTCTATAAAATGTTTGTTTGCATACTGTGATATGCCATGTTATAAGTAGCATTATGATTACATGTTACCTCCTTGGACGTGTGTACTTGTGTAAGTGTTTTTCATCGTTGTTTTGCGATGACAGGTTTCCCTGTGTGTTTAGTTAGGTTATTATGGCTGTGTTTGTGTGATTGTGTTTCTTCCTGTTTCACCTCTGTTTTTGGAAATACCTGTTTAAGAGTCTGTTAAGTTTTTATATGTGTCCATTAATGTTAAGGTATTGTTTTTCTGGTGTATTTTGTCAGTTGTATTAACATGTCGGTTCAGTGTACTGCTTGTATATGTGTGTGTGTGTGTGTGTGTGTGTGTGTGTGTGTGTGTACTCACCTATTTGTACTCACCTATTTGTGGTTGCAGGGGTCGAGTCCTAGCTCCTGGCCCCGCCTCTTCACCGGTTGCTACTAGGCCCTCTCTCTCCCCGCTCCATGAGCTTTATCAAACATCGTCTTAAAACTGTGTATGGTTCCTGCCTCCACTACGTCATTTTCTAGGCTATTCCACTGCCTTACAACTCTATGACTGAAGAAATACTTCCTACTATCTCTCTGACTCATTTGTGTCTTCAACTTCCAATTGTGGCCTCTTGTTTCTGTGTCCCCTCCCTGGAACATCCTGTCCTTGTCCACCTTGTCTATTCCACGCAGTATTTTATATGTCGTTATCATGTCTCCCCTGACCCTCCTGTCCTCCAGTGTCGTCAGGCCGATTTCCCTTAATCTTTCTTCATAGGACATTCCCCTTAGCTCTGGAACTAACCTTGTTGCAAACCTTTGTACTTTCTCTAGTTTCTTGACGTGCTTTATCAAGTGCGGGTTCCAAACAGGTGCTGCATACTCCAGTATGGGCCTGACATACACGGTGTACAGTGTCTTGAATGATTCCTTACTAAGGTGTCGGAATGCTGTTCTCAGGTTTGCCAGGCGCCCATATGCTGCAGCAGTTATCTGATTGATATGTGCTTCCGGAGACATGCTCGGTGTTATACTCACCCCAAGATCTTTCTCCTTGAGTGAGGTTTGCAGTCTTTGGCCACCTAGCCTATACTCTGTCTGTGGTCTTCTGTGCCCTTCCCCTATCTTCATGACTTTGCATTTGGCAGGATTAAATTCGAGAAGCCATTTGCTGGACCAGGTGTCCAGTGTGTCCAGGTCTCTTTGAAGTCCTGGCTGGTCCTCATCAGATTTAATTCTCCTCATTAACTTCACATCATCTGCAAACAGGGACACTTCTGAGTCTAACCCTTCCGTCATGTCGTTCACATATACCAAAAATAGCACTGGTCCTAGGACCGACCCCTGTGGGACCCCGCTCGTCACAGGTGCCCACTGTGATACATCATTACGTACCATGACTCGTTGTTGCCTCCCTGTCAGGTATTCTCTGATCCATTGCAGTGCCCTTCCTGTTATATGCGCCTGATGCTCTAGCTTCTGCACTAATCTCTTGTGAGGAACTGTGTCAAAGGCCTTCTTGCAGTCCAAGAAGATGCAGTCAACCCACCCCTCTCTCTCTTGTCTTACTTCTGTTATTTTATCATAAAACTCCAGAAGGTTTGTGACACAGGATTTGCCTTCCGTGAATCCGTGCTGGTTGGCATTTATACTCCTGTTCCGTTCCAGGTGCTCCACCACTCTCCTCCTGATAATCTTCTCCATAATTTTGCATACTATACACGTCAATGACACAGGTCTATAGTTTAGTGCCTCTTTTCTGTCTCCTTTTTTGAAAATGGGAACTACATTTGCCGTCTTCCATACCTCAGGTAGTTGCCCAGTTTCCAGGGATGTGTTGAAGATTGTGGTAAGTGGTACGCACAACATATCTGCTCCCTCTCTAAGGACCCACGGAGAGATGTTGTCCGGTCCCATTGCCTTTGAGGTATCGATGTCCCTTAGCAGTTTCTTCACCTCCTCCTCATCTGTATGTATGTCGTCCAACACTTGTTGGTGTATTCCTTGTTGGTGTCCCCATCTGGTCTGTCCCCCCAGAGTTCTTCCTGTCTCTACTGTAAATACTTCCTTAAATCTCGTGTTGAGCTCCTCACATACCTCTTGATCGTTTCTTGTGAGTTCTCCACCTTCTTTCCTCAGCCTTATCACCTGGTCCTTGACTGTTGTCTTCCTCCTAATGTGGCTATACAGCAGTTTGTGTGTGTGTGTGTGTGTGTGTGTGTGTGTGTGTGTGTGTGTGTGTGTGTGTGTGTGTGTGTGTGTGTGTGTGTGTGTGTGTGTGTGCGCGCGTGTGTGTGAGAGTGTGTGTGTGTGTGTGTATGTATGCGTGTGTATGTGTACTCACCTAATTGTGGTTGCAGGGGTCGAGACTCAGCTCCTGGCCCCGCCTCTTCACTGATCGCTACTGGATCCTCTCTCTCTCTGCTTCCTGAGCTTTGTCATACCTCTTCTTAAAACTATGTATGGTTCCTGCCTCCACTACTTCACTTGCTAGGCTATTCCACTTGCTGACAACTCTATGACTGAAGAAATACTTCCTAACGTCCCTGTGACTCGTCTGAGTCTTCAGCTTCCAGTTGTGACCCCTTGTCCCTGTGTCCCCCTCTCTGGAACATCCTATCTCTGTCCACCTTGTCTATTCCCCGCAGTATCTTGTATGTCGTTATCATGTTTTCCCTGACCCTTCTGTCCTCCAGTGTCGTCAGTCCGATTTCCCTTAACCTTTCCTCGTACGACATTCCCTTGAGCTCTGGGACTAGCCTTGTTGCAAACCTTTGTACTTTCTCTAACTTCTTGACGTGCTTGACCAGGTGTGGGTTCCAGACTGGTGCTGCATACTCCAGTATGGGCCTAACATACACAGTGTACAGTGTATTGAACGATTCCTTATTAAGGTATCAGAACGCTATTCTCAGGTTTGCCAGGCGCCCGTATGCTGCAGCGGTTATTTGGTTGATGTGTGCCTCCGGTGATGTGCTCGGTGTTATGGTCACCCCAAGGTCTTTCTCCCTGAGTGAGGTCTGTAGTCTTTGTCCACCTAGCCTATACTCTGTCTGCGGTCTTCTTTGCCCCTCCCCAATCTTCATGACTTTGCATTTGGCTGGATTGAATTCGAGAAGCCAGTTGCTGGACCACATGTCCAGCCTCTCCAGGTCTCTTTGCAGTCCTGCCTCATCCTCGTCCGATTTAATTCTTCTCATCAACTTCACGTCATCTGCGAACAGGGACACTTCAGAGTCTATTCCTTCCATCATGTCGTTCACATATATCAAAAATAGCACTGGTCCTAGAACTGACCCCTGTGGGACCCCGCTCGTAACAGGCGCCCACTGTGATACCTCTTCACGTACCATGACTCGTTGCTGCCTCCCTGTCAGGTATTCCCTTATCCATTGCAGTGCCCTCCCTTTTACGTGTGCCTGATCCTCCAGCTTCTGCACTAATCTCTTGTGGGGAACTGTGTCAAAGGCCTTCCTGCAGTCTAGGAAAACGCAATCTACCGAACCCTCTCTCTCGTGTCTTACTTCTGTTACCTTGTCATAAAACTCCAGGAGGTTTGTGATACAAGATTTGTCTTCCATGAACCCATGCTGGTTTTCATTTATAATCTTGTTCCTTTCCAGGTGTTCGACCACTCTCCTCCTGATAATCTTCTCCATGACTTTGCACACAATACATGTCAGAGACACAGGTCTGTAGTTTAGTGCCTCGTTTCTGTGTCCTTTCTTAAATATGGGGACTACATTAGCTGTCTTCCATTTCTCAGGTAGTTGCCCAGTTTCAAGGGATGTGTTGAAGATTGTGGTTAGAGGCACGCACAGCATCTCTGCTCCTTCTCTAAGGACCCATGGGGAGATGTTGTCTGGTCCCATCGCCTTTGAGGTGTCAAGGTCACTTAAGAGCTTCTTCACCTCCTCCTCAGTTGTTCGTATGTCATCCAACACTTGTTGGTATATTCCCTCTTGATGTTCCCTTCTGTGCTGTCTTCCCACAGCCCTTCCTGTCTCTACTGTAAAAACTTCCTTAAATCTCCTGTTCAGCTCCTCACATACCTCCTGATCATTTCTTGTGAGTTCTCCACCTTCTGTCCTTAATCTGATCACCTGGTCTTTGACTGTTGTCTTCCTCCTGATGTGGCTATACAACAGTTTCGGGTCAGTCTTGATTCTCGATGCTGTCATTTTCATACCATCGCTGGGCCTCCCTCCTTACCTGTGCGTACTCATTCCTGGCTCTGCGACTGATCTCCCTATTTTCGTGTGTTCTCTGCCTTCTGTACTTTTTCCATTCTCTATTGCACTTTGTTTTTGCCTCCTTACACCGTCGGGTTAACCAGGGGCTCGTTCTGGTCTTCCCGTTGTTACTGTTGCCCTAGGGAATAAACCTTTCCACTGCCTCCTTGCATTTTGTTGTTACATATTCCATCATTTCATTTACTGGCTTTCCTGCCAGTTCTCTGTCCCACTGGACCTCCCGCAGGAAGTTCTTCAACCCTATATAGTCCCCTCTTCTATAGTCAGGCTTTTCCCATTCAACTCCTGTTATTCTCTCCACTTGCAGCTCTACTATGTATTCAAAGCACAGAACCACGTGGTCGCTAGCTCCTAGGGGACTCTCATACTTGATGTCCTCAATATCTGAGCTGCCCAGGGTGAACACAAGGTCCAATCTTGCTGGTTCATCCTCCCCTCTCACTCTGGTAGTGTCCTTAACATGTTGGTGCATGAGGTTTTCCAGCACCACGTCCAACATCCTGGCTCTCCATGTTTCGGGACCCCCATGTGGCTCCAGGTTTTCCCAGTCAATCTCCCTGTGGTTGAAATCCCCCATAACCAGCAACTTTGCTCTGCTGGAGTGAGCTCTTCTTGCCACCTCAGCAAGTGTGTCCACCATTGCTCTGTTGCTCTCTTTATATTCCTCTCTTGGCCTCCTGCAGTTCTGTGGTGGATTATACATCACTGCAATGACCACTTTGTGTTCCCCAGACTGAAGTGTACCTGCTATGTAGTCTCTTTCTCCCGTCTCATCTATTCCTTCCATTTTCTCGAATTTCCATCTGTTTTTTACGAGCAGAGCAACCCCACCTCCCCCCCTGCCCCTTCTATCTTTCCTCATGATCTGGTATCCTGGTGGGAAAATTGCATCTGTTATTGTCTCCATGAATTTTGTTTCTGTAACTGCTATGATGTCTGGGGACTTCTCATTGAATCTTTCTTGCCATTCCTCATGTTTATTCGTTAATCCATCTGCATTTGTGTACCAAACCTTCAACTTCTGTTCTAATACTGTAACTGTGGTGCAGGGGGTGGAAACAGAGGGATCGGTGTGTGATGGTTGGTTTGGATTGTTCAGTTGCCTTGGGGGTGTCGTGGCTGGAGTCCTTCTGCAGGTGTTTCTGGGGGGTGCGCTTGTCCTTCCATTTGATCCTGGGTTATTCTGCTCCCCTTTTTCATTTCCTCCCATTTCTCCTTTCGTTTTTGAACTCTCTCTTTCATTGTCTTCCTTTCGTCCTGTGTTCTGTCTCGATCGAGGTACACACTCCGGAACTCCTGCTTGCCTCTCAGCCGTGCTTTCTCCTGCAGGATCATGGTTCGGGTTGATTCTGCCTTGAAAATTACTTTGAGAGGCCGATTCCTTTTCTTTGTGAACCACCCAATTCTCCGAAAATTTGCCACCTGGGTCATGTCCCCCTCGCCTATCACTTTCATGATGTCTTCAATCGCTTTTTTCTCCTCCTGCTTTCTTTCATCATAAGTTTCCCCTTTAGCTTCGTCTAGCCCATAGACAAACACGGATCTTTCCCTTTCCACCTCCCACTGTGACTCCCATTGCATCCTCTGATGTATTTTAGTTCCTTCCCGTGGAGTGTTCCTTCCTTCAGTCCTTTCCCTAGTTATTGCCCCTATGCTTCTTGGTTTATCCTTCCTGCTCACCTGCTCCTGGCCCCCACAGGTATCTGGTAAGGTCCGTGCACATGTCCTAGTTCCTTCAATGTCTTCCAACCTCTCATTCTGTCCTAGTGTGCTCCCTGTCTTTGTTTTGGCCCCATGTGGGTTTGACAGGACCTCTGTATACAGTTTAGTTTCCATGCTTCCTTCAGACCTGTTGTCTGTGTTTGATGTAGCCATTGCCGATGCTACTTCTGTAATATCTTTGTCTCTGTGCTGTTTCAGATGTCTCAGCTCCTCTTCTAATCTCTCTATCTTGATTTCTGCTGCTGTGGCCTGTTGCTTCCACCTTCTGCATTCTGCTGCTAACCTCTCTTCCATCTTCCTTTCCAGCTCATCTAGTCTCCTTCCCCAGTCTTCCTCCCTTTTTTTGAGCTCTACCTCCCAGTCCTCCCTCCCAGATTCGTCCTTGGAGCTCCTTGTCCTCATCCTGGTTAGGGGGAGGGGAATAGATGGTTTGGAGTGGGGATGGATGGTTGTGGGGGAGGGGGAGGATGGTTATTGGAGGGGTAGAGACAGTTAGGGGAGGGGGTTAGATGGTTTGGGGGAGAGAGGGGATGGATGGTGATGGGGGAGGGGGAGGATGGTTATTGGAGGGAGGGTGGTAGTTGGGGGGGTTAGACGGTTTGGGGAGGGGTTAGGTGGTTTGGGGGAGGGGTAGGTGGCTAAGGTGAGGTGGTTAGGGAAGGGGAGAGGTGGTTAGGGGACGGGGGGTACGTGTTTGTGTCAAGTGTTTGTGTCAAGTGGTGGAGGGTGTGTGGGTGTGTATGTGTGTGTGTATGTGCGTGTGTGTGCGTGTGTGTGTGTGTGTGGTGTGTGTGTATGGTGTGTGTGTGTGGTGTGTGTGTGTGGTGTGTGTGTGTGGTGTTTGTGTGTGGTGTGTGTGTGTGGTGTGTATGTGTGGTGTGTGTGTGTGTGGGGTATGTGTGGTGTGTGTGTGTGTGGTGTGTGTGTGTGGTGTGTGTGTGTGTGTGGTGTGTGTGTGTGGTGTGTGTGTGTGGTGTGTGTGTGTGTGGTGTGTGTATGTGTGGAGTGTGTGTGTGTGTTGTGTGTGTGTGTGTGGTGTGTGTGTGTGTTTTTGTGTGTGTTTGTGTGTGTGTGTGTATATATGTGTGTGTTTTTGTGTGTGTTTGTGTGTGTGTGTGTGTATGTGTTTATTTATGTATGTATGTGTGTGTGTGTGTATGTGTGTGTGTATGTATGTACTCACCTATTTGTACTCACCTATTTGTGGTTGCAGGGGTCGAGTCTTAGCTCCTGGCCCCGCCTCTTCACCGGTTGCTACTGGGCCCTCTCTCTCCCCGCTCCATGAGCTTTATCAAACCTCGTCTTAAAACTGTGTATGGTTCCTGCCTCCACTACGTCATTTTCTAGGCTATTCCACTGCCTTACAACTCTATGACTGAAGAAATACTTCCTACTATCTCTCTGACTCATTTGTGTCTTCAACTTCCAATTGTGGCCTCTTGTTTCTGTGTCCCCTCCCTGGAACATCCTGTCTTTGTCCACCTTGTCTATTCCACGCAGTATTTTATATGTCGTTATCATGTCTCCCCTGACCCTCCTGTCCTCCAGTGTCGTCAGGCCGATTTCCCTTAATCTTTCTTCATAGGACATTCCCCTTAGCTCTGGAACTAACCTTGTCGCAAACCTTTGTACTTTCTCTAGTTTCTTGACGTGCTTTATCAAGTGCGGGTTCCAAACAGGTGCTGCATACTCCAGTATGGGCCTGACATACACGGTGTACAGTGTCTTGAATGATTCCTTACTAAGGTATCGGAATGCTGTTCTCAGGTTTGCCAGGCGCCCATATGCTGCAGCAGTTATCTGATTGATGTGTGCTTCCGGAGACATGCTCGGTGTTATACTCACCCCAAGATCTTTCTCCTTGAGTGAGGTTTGCAGTCTTTGGCCACCTAGCCTATACTCTGTCTGTGGTCTTCTGTGCCCTTCCCCTATCTTCATGACTTTGCATTTGGCAGGATTAAATTCGAGAAGCCATTTGCTGGACCAGGTGTCCAGTCTGTCCAGGTCTCTTTGAAGTCCTGCCTGGTCCTCATCAGATTTAATTCTCCTCATTAACTTCACATCATCTGCAAACAGGGACACTTCTGAGTCTAACCCTTCCGTCATGTCGTTCACATATACCAAAAATAGCACTGGTCCTAGGACCGACCCCTGTGGGACCCCGCTCGTCACAGGTGCCCACTGTGATACATCATTACGTACCATGACTCGTTGTTGCCTCCCTGTCAGGTATTCTCTGATCCATTGCAGTGCCCTTCCTGTTATATGCACCTGATGCTCTAGCTTCTGCACTAATCTCTTGTGAGGAACTGTGTCAAAGGCCTTCTTGCAGTCCAAGAAGATGCAATCAACCCACCCCTCTCTCTCGTGTCTTACTTCTGTTATTTTATCATAAAACTCCAGAAGGTTTGTGACGCAGGATTTGCCTTCCGTGAATCCGTGCTGGTTGGCATTTATACTCTTGTTCCGTTCCAGGTGCTCCACCACTCTCCTCCTGATAATCTTCTCCATAATTTTGCATACTATACACGTCAATGACACAGGTCTATAGTTTAGTGCCTCTTTTCTGTCTCCTTTTTTAAAAATGGGAACTACATTTGCCGTCTTCCATACCTCAGGCAGTTGCCCAGTTTCCAGGGACGTGTTGAAGATTGTGGTAAGTGGCACGCACAACATATCTGCTCCCTCTCTAAGGACCCATGGGGAGATGTTGTCCGGTCCCATTGCCTTTGAGGTATCGATGTCCCTTAGCAGTTTCTTCACCTCCTCCTCATCTGTATGTATGTCGTCCAACACTTGTTGGTGTATTCCTTGCTGGTGTCCCCATCTGGTCTGTCCCCCCAGAGTCCTTCCTGTCTCTACTGTAAATACTTCCTTAAATCTCGTGTTGAGCTCCTCACATACCTCTTGATCGTTTCTTGTGAGTTCTCCACCTTCTTTCCTCAGCCTTATCACCTGGTCCTTGACTGTTGTCTTCCTCCTAATGTGGCTATACAGCAGTTTCGGGTCAGATTTGACTTTCGATGCTATGTCGTTTTCATACTGTCGCTGGGCCTCCCTCCTTATCTGTGCATACTCGTTTCTGGCTCTTCTACTAATCTCCTTGTTTTCCTGGGTCCTATGCCTCCTGTACCTTTTCCATTCTCTGTTGCACTTAGTTTTTGCCTCCCTACACCTTCGGGTAAACCAAGGACTCGTTTTGGTCTTCCTATTATTTCTGTTTCCCTTGGGAACAAAACTTTCCTCTGCCTCCTTGCACTTTGTTGCCACATATTCCATCATCTCGTTTACTGATTTTCCTACCATTTCTCTGTCCCACTGAACCTCCTGCAGGAAGTTTCTCATACCTGTGTAGTCCCCCCTTTTATAGTTTGGCCTGTCCCCTTCAGTTCCTGTTACCTTCTCCACTTGTAACTCTACTATATAGTCAAAACTCAGAACCACGTGATCGCTAGCTCCAAGGGGCCTCTCGTAAGTGATGTCCTCAATGTCTGAACTGCTCAGGGTGAACACAAGATCCAGTCTTGCTGGCTCATCCTCCCCTCTCTCTCTGGTTGTGTCCCTGACATGTTGATGCATGAGGTTTTCAAGTACCACATCCATCATCTTGGCTCTCCATGTTTCGGGACCCCCATGTGGCTCCAGGTTTTCCCAGTCGATCTCCCTGTGGTTGAAATCGCCCATTACCAGTAACTTTGCTCTGCTCGAGTGAGCTCTTCTTGCCACCTCAGCCAGTGTGTCCACCATCACCCTGTTGTTTTCTTCGTACTCCTCTCTTGGCCTCCTGCAGTTCTGTGGTGGGTTATACATCACTCCAATGACTACTTTATGTTCTCCGGACTGAATTGTACCTACAATGTAGTCTCTTTCTCCAATCATGTCCATGCCTTCCATTTCCTCAAATCCCCATCGGTGTTTTATGAGCAGTGCAACCCCTCCTCCCCCTCTACTCCTTCTATCTTTCCTCAGGATCTGATATCCTGTTGGGAAGACTGTGTCTGTTATTGTCTCAGCGAGTTTTGTTTCTGTGACTGCTATGATGTCTGGGGATTTTTCACTGATTCTTTCGTTCCACTCCTCATGTTTATTCGTTATTCCATCCGCGTTTGTGTACCAAACCTTCAGTTTCTTTTCTATCATTGTGGTCATGCAAGAATATTGGGGTTGGGGGAGCGAGAGCCTTGGTGGGGGCCTATATGGGGCTGTGGTGTAGGTGGGGTTTGTGTTGATGGGGGTGGGGTCAGAATGCCCATAAGGGACAGCTGTTGGGGTGAGGTTTGTGATATGGGGGTTGGTGGCAGAGGGAACAGTGAGTGGGTTGTAGTATAGGTTGCTCAGTTGCGTTGGGAATGTCGCGGTTGGAGTCTTTTGGTGGGAGATTCTGTGGGGTGTGTTTGCCCTTTCTCCTGTGTCTGGGTCCTGCTCATTTTCGTTGCTTCTCGTTCCTCCTTGCGTCTCTGTACCCTCTCTTTCAGTGTAGTCCTTTCTTCTTGTGTTCTGTCGCGGTCGAGGTATACTCTCTGGTACCCCTCTTTGTCCCTCAGTCTTGCTTTCTCTTGCAGAATCCTGGTTCGAACTGATTCTTCCTTGAAAGTTACTCTGACAGGCCGTATCCTTCCACTCGCAAACCACCCAATTCTCTGAAAATTTGTCACCTGGGTCATATCGCCCTCCCCTATTGTTTTCATGATGCCTTCAATCATTTTTTTCTCCTCCTGTTTTATTTCTTCAAAGTTGTCCCCCTTGGCTTCTTGGAGCCCGTACACAAAAACTGACCTCGCCCTTTCCTCCTCCCACTGAGTCTCCATCTGCTTCCTCTGAGGCATTTTATTTCCTTCCATTGACATGTTCTTGCCTTCAGTCCCTGTCATATCTGAAACTTCTATTCTCAGTGAACTGTCTTTCCTGACCAGCTGTCCCTTGCTACTGCAGTTGGCTGTTAGAATCTCTGCATATAGCATACCTTCATTGTCTTCGGACCTGTCGTTTGATCTTAGTGTGCTCATCGTCTTTTCCCTGGCCCCACGTGGGTCTGATAGGGCCTTCGTGTATGGCATGTCTCCGTTGTTGCTTACCGTCCCCTTGTCTGCGCCTGACTTTGAATTTCCTGATGTCACATCTGAATTGTCATTTGTCTCTCTAATCTGTTTCAGGCTTTGCAGTTTCTCTTCTAAGCACTGTATCCTAGCTTCTGCTGCTAAGACCTGTACTTCCCACTTCCTGCACTCTTCAGCTATCCGCTCCTCCATTTTCTTACCAAGCTCTACTATCTTCCTTCCCCACTCTTCCTCCCTTTTTTGGAGCTCTAACTCCCAGTCTTTCCTCCCTGGTTCGTCTACCAGATCTCTGGTTTTCCGTCCTCTAAGGCCACCCATTTTTTTTTTTTTTTTTTTTTTATTACCACAGACAGAAGGCTAGAGGAGGGAGAGGGTGCGGGGGGGAGAGGAAAGGGTAGAAGAGGGAGAGAGAGGAGAGAGAAAGGGTAGAAAGAGGGAGAGAGAGGAGAGAGTATGGGGGTGAGGGATAAGACCAAGGGGGAGAGAGAGAAATGTGAGGGGGGGGGGAGAGAAAGGGTAGAGAGAGGGAGAAAGAGAGGGAGAGGGAGAGGGAGAGAAAGAGAGAGAGAGGGAGAAAGGAGGGCGAGGGAAAAGGCTATGAGAGAGAGAAATGGAGAGATGGAGAGAGAAGCCTATAGAGAGAGAGAAGGGTGAGAGATAGGGTTATGGGAGAGAGAGAGAGAGCGAGGGAAAAGGCTATGAGAGAGAGAAATGGAGAGATGGAGAGAGAAGCCTATAGAGAGAGAGGAGGGTGAGAGATAGGGTTATGGGAGTGAGAGAGAGAGGGAGAGAGAGAGAGGGAGAGAGAGAGGAAGAGAGAGAGGAAGAGAGAGAGGAAGAGAGAGAGGAAGAGAGAGAGGAAGAGAGGAAGAGTGAGAGGAAGAGAGAGAGGAAGAGAGAGAGGAAGAGAGAGAGGAAGAGAGAGAGGAAGAGAGAGAGGAAGAGAGAGAGGAAGAGAGAGAGGAAGAGAGAGAGGAAGAGAGAGAGGGAGAGAGAGAGGGAGAGAGAGAGAGGGAAAGAGAGAGGGAGAGAGAGAGGGAGAGAGAGAGGAAGAGAGAGAGGAAGAGAGAGAGGGAGAGAGAGAAGGAGAGAGAGAGGGAGAGAGAGAGGGAGAGAGAGAGGGAGAGAGAGAGAGGGAGAGAGAGAGAGAGAGAGACAGACAGACAGAGAGACAGAGAGAGAGAGAGAGAGAGAGAGAGTAGGGCTCCAGAAAATTTTGCAAGAATTGCTGGCTACACCTCATGGATGAGAAGAGACAGGCAAGGGCAAGGAGGTGGTGTTGCTGTGTGCTTCTCTAAAAGTGTTCATGCCCAGCACATAGATGTTGCCACCCCTACACATCTTGAAATGATGTTCTTCAAGCTCTGTATAAACACTAGTACCTCTGTACTAGCATGTGCAATGTACAGACCTCAGTGGCAACACGCAGACCCTATCAACTTCCTAATGGAAAATGTTGACTCCCTTCTGCTACAACACAACTGTCAACATATTATAATTGTTGATGACCTCAACCAGCACCTTATACAGAGGGACTTTGATGACCTTCTTGCAGTGTTTGACATGAGAAACTTTGTTGATTTCCCTACTCATATCTCTGGCTCCTCCCTTGACCCAGTAGTGAGTGATATGGCAGAAGGCATAGTCACTTGTCAACCCCTCGGCTACGTTGGATTGTCTGACCACAAGGCTGTTTTTACCACACTTAAGATCCCAACAGAACGAGGTGAGGAGTACACACGCACAAACTGGCTATGGGAAAGAGGTAATTGACCAGCCCTTTGCTCTGAGCTCGCCACCACCGACTGGAATGCTCTTCTCCAGGGGGATGTTGACAACCAAGTGAAAGCCTTCACTGGACACATCCTTAATCTGCAACAAGAACACATTCCTCACCGGCAATATGTGACAAAGCCTACAGATCAGCCTTGGTTTGGCTTTCGTTGTAGAGAGGCTGCTACTGCTAAGTACAAAGCATGGCGAAGGTATAAGAGACATCCTACCACCTATAACAGGAACTTGCACATGCAAGCCTGTAGGCATATGGGTGATGTTCAAAAGTGGGCCATTGCTAAATGGGAGGTGGACACTAAAAGAAAGTTAGCATCAGGTAGGGTAAGCTCCAAAACCTGGTGGTCCCTGGTCAAGGACAGACAAGGTTATCTGCCTGATGAACTTATTCCACCTCTAAATCGACAGGATGGGACCACCTCTACTAGTAGTCAAGAGAAGGCGGACCTCTTTGCTGAACACTTTGCTACCAAAATGCAAGTTCCTGATCCAGCAAGGGACCCTCCTTGGCTAGCTGCAAGAACTGTGTCAAAACTGTCAGTGGTGACAATAAGGCAGGAGGAGGTGCATTTCCTTCTTAAATCACTTGACCAAGAAAAGGCTGTGGGCCCAGACAAGTTGAGCCCAAGATTGTTGAGAAGATGTGCAGACCAGCTGGCAGCACCTCTAACTCGCATCTTTCAGCACTGCCTAGTACAGTGTAAATGGCCCTCTCCATGGAAAGAGGCAAATGTAGTCCCTGTTCACAAAAAGAAGAGCAGAGCAGAAATCAGCAACTACAGACCAGTGTCACTCCTGTCAATCACTGGTAAGATCCTTGAGACAATAATCTCAAGACAAATGACAGATTTTTTTGACTACCACTCACTACTTTGTGATCGTCAATATGGCTTCAGGAAAGGTTACTCTGCTGCTGATCTGTTGTTAAACCTCTCCACTAAGTGGCACCAGTCACTGGATGAATCCAAAGTCAGCTGTGTGATAGCACTGGACATTGCTGGCGCTTTCGACCGGGTGTGGCACCAGGGCCTCTTAGCAAAACTTCAAGCACTGGGAATTGCAGGCTCTACGCTGTCTCCTCAGTGATTACCTTCATGGTAGATCTCTAAGTGTAGTCCTCAATGGAACGGAATCAGCAAGGCATCCTATTGGGGCAAGCGTTCCACAAGGAAGCGTGCTGGGTCCACTGTTATGGAATGTCTACTTCAACGACCTTCTTCATCTCATCCCAGAATCACATGCATATGCAGACGACTGTACACTGACATTCACTTATCCAAGAGAAGAAATGCCAACTGCTCTAAGCTACATCAATCACCAGCTGAGAGCTATATCAGCTTGGGGAAATAGATGGCAAGTAACATTTGCACCTGAGAAAACGCAAATGATGATCGTCTCTAGGCACCATGATGGTAATGCTGGTGCAGTAGTAAGGATGAATGGGACGATGTTGGCACCTGGAGAAGAAGTTGATATCCTTGGGGTGAAATTTGACTCCAAAATAACCATGAAGAACCATGTTGTAAATCTTGCAAACAAGGCAGCCAGGAAGCTTACAGCACTTCGCCGTATCTCGCATCTGCTTGACAGTAGGGGTTGCAAGATCCTGTACGAGGCACAAGTACGCTCACACCTTGAGTATGCTCCACTTTCTTGGTTTGCCTGCCCCCCCTCTCATCTGCGACTGCTTGACAGAGTAGAGAACAGAGCAACACGTCTCATCTCTCGCCTGGACCCATCCTGGATAGATCTGTCATTTCAGCAGAGCCTTCAACATAGGAGGGATGTGGGGGGCCTTACTGTTATGTACAAGGCCAATATTGTCAAAATACCACACTTGGATCCACTTCGAGGACAGCGTGAAACAAGCTTTTATGCCACAAGACGGGCAGAAAGCAGCAGCTTCACTCTGGCTGTACCCTTCTCCAGAACATCACTCCATCTGAGATCATACATACCCAGGATGACTCGAGTATGGAACACATTCGTACAGCATAATGATGTCAACGAGATAAAGTCAGTTGATCAAATGAAAATGCTGGCCCACAGAAGGCTCCAACTTCATCCTGTCCCGTACTTGTATGTCTCATAACAATAAAAATGCTTTCAAATGAGTTGATGTAGGTAACAGCTCTTAGCTTGCCAATAAAGTTAGGAATCCTTAACCTGTAATATAGCTGTCAATAAAGCTAGGGATCCTTAACCTTGTCAAACCCTGTGTAAAAAAAAAAAAAAAAAAAAAAGAGAGAGAGAGAGAGAGAGAGAGAGAGAGAGAGAGAGAGTAGGGAAAAAGGCTATGAGAGAGAGAAACGCGAGGGAAGGAAAAGATAGGAGGGAGTGAAGGCAAGAGCGGGGAGGGGAAGGTCTGTGGGGGAGGGAAAGGTGTGTGGGGGGGTGAGGGGACGCGGTCAAATTCCAAGGATCAGCTGTGTGTACTCACCAAGTTGTGGTTACAGGGGTCGAGACTCAGCTCCTGGCCCCGAGTGTATGTGTGTGCGTGCGTGTGTGTGTGAGCACATCAGTTGTTTATATGTCCCAGAAATACAATTCACCTCTGTGTATCCGTAATACTAATAAGATACCATTAACACTGAGAGTAATTCTAATAATTATAATACTAGCGTGTGTTAACAAGTCATTCTTTCACCCAGTTATGTACTACCTTTTACTACATGTGTACCCAATACTTGCTTCTCAGATTGTACTGTCTTTGTGTCCTAAAACATTATCTCTCGAAACTGTTGTCAGGGCTGTAGTCCCATTAGCCACGACTTAATCCTCCTGCCTATTCCTTGCTCCTACAAATTTTATCTTCCTACTACTGCTAGGTGTTGTGTGTATGATAATCCCTCTGGAGCAGGGTTTAGATAGCGAGCTACCAGTGACCATAGGGCCGGCTCTACCACTCAAAACTTCCCGCCAACCACAAACAGGTGATTTGTACGTTACTCCTCAGAGGGGACGTCCATCCAGATGCCTGATGTACGATGCTCGCTGTACGATGCTCGCTGTACGATGACTCGTGCACCTCGCCCTTCCGCCGCTGACTTCTTCAGCTATTCTTTTCTCGTTGCCCTTTTGAGTCCTCATTTACCACACTTATCACTTGTATACTGCTACTTTTATAATTTACACTTCACTTTTGATAAGTACACTTCTTATTTGTGATGACACCCAACCTGTTATGGTGGCTCTACTCCCTCAGGCCTACTGCTGCCACCACCTCTGCTTATATATATTTTTATGTATATGTATGTATATATTTATATACATATATATATATATATATATATATATATATATATATATATCCCCTTTCTGGCTAGCTTGTTCACGCTGTGTGCTACATCACAGTTTGTCGTTAGCGACATTAGTGTGTACCCGGTGTGTACCAGTGATTGAGAACATTAATGTGCATCGAACTTTCCGGAGTGACTCAACACATTCATTATCACATTGTTGAAGCCACCGATACCGGCTTCGTGTCCCCTTTACGATACTGCAGTATTTAGGCCAATGTTAGTACGAATAAGTCCCACCTTACTGAAGCTGTTACTCGTGAGCCAACACCTAATAGCTGGTATGAGTAACTCAATATATTCTAGGTATTCTGATATACTGGAATACACTTTCTATAGAGTGAAGGTTACTGGTTACTCATCAGCTACCATCGTGGGAGACCTACAGCCACTTCGGAGAAGATTTCCAGGGTGCAGCTGCTGGAAAATCTGAGCAGTCAACGAAGATAAGTACCCTTCCATATTGTCATGTATTTCTAATAGCATGCTAGCTGGTGATCTTATCATGCAAGTTTCTCCACATCCCGTGTCGAGAGCCAATATGCAGAGGCGAAAGTTCCATCCTTGAACGATGGCTGTGATGCCCATTGTCTTTGCTATTTTGTTCACTCTCATGACCTTCACAATCCTTATACATACAGGATAGTAAAGGACATTACTGCAGGTCCATTATTTGTTCACTACCCTTGTTTACTCCATCCCTTTTCTCTTCATCTTCACTCATTCTTCTCTTCAGTTTCCTCCTCTGTATGTATAGCTGGCATCTAACTTTTCTCTTCTTCCCTGGGATCTTCCGATAATTCGTGTGTATTATTCCCCACTGCCATGCCCGAAAGCTCAAATGCCTATATTGGCTCTCTTTTTTCTTAATGACTTTCGGTCTCATTCTCGTACTGCTGCAGTTTACACTAATGGTTCTAAATCCTCTGACCATGTCGGATTTGCAGCATTGTTCCCGGACAGTGTTGTGGAAGGTCATTTATTAGAGGACATTTGTTTTCACAGCTGAACTGTATTCAATTCTCTTAGCGATTATCCATATTGTGTCCAGACCTACCTCAACATTTGTAGTGGTTTGACTCCTTTAGTGATTTTCAAGCAATCAGAAAATTTAATTAGCCTTATCCACTAGTTCTTTGTATACAGCTCTGGTTGTGCCTCACTGCTAGCAAAAACAAAGAAATCGTTTTCTGCTGGGTACCTCGTCATATTGATGGTCAGGGCAACGAGCCGGTCAGTGGTACAAGACCTCCCAGTTTCATGTAATATTGCTGTAATTGCTGTAATATCTAGCCACTTTCGCAACCGTTGGCAACAACGTTGGTCTGAATTGATTCACAACAAACTACACTCTATCAAGCCGTGTTTAGGATCCTGGTCTTCTTATCATCGATGTCATGGTTGGGAGACTACGGTTTCCCGTCTTCGCATTGGGCATACATGTCCCACTCATGGGTATCTCTTGGAGAGGCGCCCAGTTCCACTCTGTGCGAATTGTCAGGTTCCAATTTCAGTTGGCCATCTGTCTATCAGCAACCACGACGTCACCACTCTAACGCCCTTAATTTATCTTCCCTCCTCTCTGACGGCCCCACCTTCGACACAGACTTCCTCTTTGACATTTGACAGCAACAGATTTATTGCACAACCTTTGATTATACTTCTTTCAGCACTCCTCGCCGACCTCTACCCTGCAGTTCTGTATGACCCTGGTGGTTTAGTGCTTAGTTTTGATTGCACTGATAATAATTCTATATAAACACATGGAAGATTCCGGCAACTAATTTTGTCAACCAATCACTATCGTTGTTACAAGCTCCGCTAATTCATTCATGAAAATAGCCTTTATTCCTCTGTTTACTACGTCTGAATTCCATGATATTATTTCTGCCCAGGAAAGACTGTCCAGGAATATTTTTCTGCAGCTGTACATGTTAGTAAGTATAGTAAAGACCATTACATATGATTCAGCAAAGATTTTATTCAGAAAATTGTTGTCCTAAGAGTGATGGCATTTTCTTGATCCCACACAGCAGTGTACATCAGCAAGATTGTTGAAGGAGAAATGCATGACTTCATCATTCCAGCTTCCAAAATCCATTTGATATCAGGGGGTAATGGAGCAGTTTCCCAAGTATTGTTAGGTAAGACACATATGCAACAGTTAGGTATCTTTATGAAACGTTTCGCCTACACAGTAGGCTTCTTCAGTCAAGTACAGAAAAGTTGATAGAAGCAGAAGATACTTGAAGACGATGTAATCAGTCCATCACCCTTAAAGTTTTGAGGTGGTCAGTCCCTCAGTCTGGAGAAGATACCTAACTGTTGCATATGTGTCTTACCTAACAACCTGTCGGTATTTTATACCATTTTAATGTTCAATTCCCAAGTATTCTACCTACACTTCACTTGGTTATCCATGATTGTATTCATGAGCAGAGAATATAAAAGATACATGTAGTGTGAGCCACTTCACTAACTCTCCTATAGCATGGAATAAACTAGAGGCTCCTCAAGAACAAAATGAACTGCCAAGGTATCTGCTCATTTATAATGTACCTACCAACTGGAAGATATTAATTTTCATATTACACCCAAAAATAGTTTCAGAAAATATAGCTGAAGTCTAATATTTAATTATTTTCCTTTTACAATTTTATGCTCTAGCATGTCCATTGGATTTAAAAAAAAAAACATTTGTGAGCATCATACATATCAGTCTAGATATGAAAATGTTACACAAATAACCCGCACACAGAAGAGAGGAGCCTACGACGACGTTTCGGTCCGCCTTGGACCATTGACAAAGTCACATATACAAAGTGTGACTGTGTAAATGGTCCAAGTCGGACCGTAACGTCGTCGTAAGCTCCTCTCTTCAATGTGAGGGTTATTTGTGTATCGTTCCAGTCACGGTATTGTGCCTTTTTGTTAGTTATGAAAATGTTGTGTTAATGGGAGATTTTAACTTTAGACAAATTGATTGGAACAATGTGACAGGAAATCTTGAGTCTAGTGACTTTCTTGATACGGTTCAGGATTGCTTTTCAAAACAGTTTGTGACTGAACCAAGTAGAGGAAACTATCTGCTTGACTTGGTTCTTGCCAACAAAGAATGAAGTTAATGATGAGCTTGGGGAAAGCAATCACAAATCACTTACTTTCAACATATTATGGAATTACCCAGGAAACTGCAATCAAGTCTCTGTCCCAGACTTCCACTTGGCCGATTTCATGGGACTGAGAAATTACCTGGGTGGGCTAAACTGGGATGACCTGACTATGGGTCATGTAGGCGGTGTTGGTTGCCAATATGACGTTTTTCAGAACATAGTTCTAGCTGCCCAAACAACTTTTGTTCTAAGTAGGGAAAGGTCAAAGGAGAAGCATATTTAGGCGTATCAAAAGAGGGGATGAGCAGTTCAGAAATCAATAGATTCAATTAAATAGAGAAATAAAAAAATAAGAAAAGCAATTGGGATTACGAGGCTAAGGTCGCAAAAAAGCTCTTTCAAGTATACTTCTGTATACCTGAAAGAACCCAAAAGAGTTCTCTCAGGTATACAGAAGTAAGATTAGGAACAAGATAGGCCCACTTAAGAGTAACTCAGGTCAGATCACTGACAGTGATAAGGATATGTGTGAAATTTTCAATACTTACTTCCTCTCAGTTTTTATTCAGGAAGATACTAGCGGAATTCCAGAAATAATAAATTATGTAGAATAAGACGATAATAAACTATGCATGATTGGGGTAACTAGTGCCATGGTCCTCAGACAAATAGAGAAATTAAAACCTAACAAATCCCCATACCCTGATGAATTGTGGCATAGTGCCTGATAAGTGGAAAATAGCAAATGTAATGCCTATTTACAATGCAGGTGACAGGTCCTTAGCTTTGGACTATAGACCAATAAGCCTTACCTCCATAGTGGGAAAATTTATGGGATCAATAATTGCCTAGGCAATTCGTAGCCATCTTGTCTTGCACAACTTGTCAGGCACTGCAGCATCATGGTATCTTAATTCAGAGGACATCTACATGACCTTCTTCACGACTTCTACAACTAGCCCATCAATTTGGGAAGGACCTACTTCCACTGGGTAATCCCGCCTACCAGTGACTATGCCCTCGTCTGCTACACATCCCTCTTCACTGACGCCTATATAAGCGCCAGTCTCCTTAACTGTGCTTCAGAATATCTACAACCACGGTGTTGTAAACACCACCTCCAAGGCTGAGGGACTGATTACCTCATCTTTTGTATATAGTTCTGGTTTCTAATTATGTCCAAGAATCTGTATTGATAAAGCCACTGGATGGTGAAACATCTACAATAAAGATAACCAGATGTTGCACAAGTGTCTTAACTTTCAACGTGTGATATGATACGTAACTTATCTTGAAAGACAGCTTTTGCCTACACAGCCGTACCTGTAGGCGATGTCTCGAGAAGCTGTTGTATGCACTCCCTAAGGGCTGTGTGAAAAAAAAAAATGTTATACGAGTATAATTACCCCTAGGCGGTGTTGTGTCAGTATTTTCATAACTGAATACTGACTGGATCCACTGAATCCTATACTTACGTGCGTTGGGCTAAAAAGCCTGCTTATTACCAGGGTTTATGGTAATCTGTTTAGATCATACATTAGTTCTCAAGTGCGCAGTCAGTGGAACCACTATATGTTACAGACTTACGTAAGTTTGTGTATCGGACCTTTACACCTGGATATCGGTGTCTTGATTAATGAATAGTGTCTTTGAGAATGTCCACATCTTCCACTCAGACTGGAAATTTGCAACACTCGTTGTTACACTGTTCATCAAGATTTGTTCCCCATAATGTCACTAAAGAAGCTGATCACACTTCTTTGTAAGTGTTTTGATGTGTTCTTTGAGATTCTTTTATGCACACAAAGTCACGGATCAGTGTTCTTTGTTAGTTATCCCTGCGTAAATGTGTCCCTTGGCAGGGTTAAAAGCAATCTAAGCTAAGATACCTCTCACTGCACTTCGCGTGCCCCCAGCACATAAAGGAAAATCTGACATAGCATATTTCCCTTCCTTGCCAAACTTCCACAATGAAGCAGTACAAAATGGTTGATTCTTGCTGTCTTGGCATAGACAACAATGTACACTATCTTTAACATGGTAATAAAGTGGGTGCAGGAGTTTTCTTAATTGTCCTGCTAAGAGGTTGATTGTCCTACATTATTTGCAACACTGGTCTCTTGCAAGGAGCCGCATGACCTGTAACTGGTGCACACTGGTTAAGCATCTGCTTGTAATTACTTGATGTGGCAGTAAACAAGACTCTTCCCCTTCTGAGAGGGCTGGGCCCCTCAGGGCTGAAAAGGGCCTAAGGGGGCTGATATCCCCCTCCTGGAGAAAATTTCTCCACACTGTCTATGATTGCATGGTTAACCTTGTGATATGATATGTAACTGTGATCACGCTGTAATCGACACACATCTATTATATTTAATTAAGATAAATGAGAAAATAGGATAATATAAAGATGATTAGAATAGCACTTTATGTGATTTTTATAGACAGATATAAGGATATATTGAGAGTGATAATATACATAGCAATCAACAACAACATATTTTCAGGGTGGAGTTGCACCAAGACAAGAGGAAAGTGAGAATTTTAAACCACTCAATCAATAAAGATAATGGGGCTATTATATGTGCAGCACTGTCCAATGGAGGGCCAGGCTCAGCACGCTGCTTCAGCACAGCTGACAGAGAGTACGGTACTGTAGACAGACCAATGTGAGATGGGTCATGTACTTTTAATAAATGTGCGTTTACCTTCTTTTATTACTATGAGAGAACAAGAAAAATATAAAATATATATTATATAAGTGATATACTGATATATTTCTGTGATATACTGATATATTTCTGTTCTGCTATATAATTACTTTGAAATTTTTCCTTGTCGTCATTCAGAAATGATTATAATATAGTGACTTTTTATTTACGATAAGCAAAATATATCACTATTTTATTTCAGAAGCATGTGTAATATATTTTCGAATATGTTGCACATTATTACACTCCAAAAAATTCTAGTGACAAAATAATATATTGTTCAATCTCAGTCAGACTCTGCTGATAAAAATAAAGGGTTGAGGGTAGTTATTATTAATAATTTAATGTGATACCTTAAAAATATTAATACATTTTAGAGGCCAGTATATTAAGAGACTTTCACCTATTCTACTGTATCTACGATTTTTATTGATATATTTTTTTATAAATATGTAATAAGATATTGTCAGTAAAACCTTCATAAGAACAAAGCCCCGAGACAGGTGTTTTTCTTCTGTATAATTAAGAAAAAATCACTTAGTTACATCATCACCAAGTAGAAACATAATCAATGCTATAACTCAGTTCTAGAATATAAGAAGAATGACATCTTCGTCCAGTCTCCATGACGTTTGTTGATAATGGCGATACTTCTCCATAATTGATCACATTATGCTGCATTCTTCATCGTTTCTTGATGTGTTGTTTGGGCTGCGGTTACCGCTATCATTTCCAGTTGGCTCAGAAAAATGCCTGGCTAGAGCTCCTACCGTATTTACCCCTATCTTAGCTATCTCAACCCCTATGGCAAACGTCTCCAGTGTTTCGAGGATTGCATCCTCCTCTGCAGTCCTCCGAGATGTTGTCGAACGGCGAGCTGTTCCGTTGTCCTTGTAGACTGTATGTTGAATAAAAGGTAAATGATGAATAAATAAACACAGAACATTTGTCGTACACACTTAAGTAACAGACATATCACAAAAGTGCGCTGATGATATATTATGCTAGTTATGCATTTACTGTGTAGATTATTATTATTATTATTATTATTATTATTATTATTATTATTATTATTATTATTATTATCGTGGGGGAGCCCTAAATCCGTAGGATTATACAGCGCATGTGGGGGATGGAAGGTATTTAGGCTCAATACAGGGAACTGGAGCAGATCCAATTCCCTAGATCAAGAGCCCCTCACCAGCGTTGAGGGGTCTACTGTGTAGAGAATTCAATGTTGATAGAATGGTAGAGTACGGTACGGTTGATTATTTTGCTAATATTTATGGTAAGAGATTTCAGCATGGTATTTTTAACAGGTACTAAATCTGACAAATAATACTGTACCGTAACATACTACAAGTCACCAGGTGGCAAAATTTTATTTGTACGGTCTGTAATTTTGTGCGATATGGTTGTCTGGATACCCTTAAAGAATCCTTGATGTTGGCGAGTCATATTTGATGCAAGGAATTGGACTTGTCCTCCCCTCTCCTTCTCTGAATCGAACTTGGTTGCCTCCTATTGCCCCACACTCTATTTGACCCCTGGGGATTTGGCGCCTTCTCCATGAAGGTAATAATAATGACAACACTTTGATTTTTACATCAGTGCCAACTATGACTGACGAAATCACTGGCGTATTTCGCCATTGTCCTGTCCTTGTACCATAGACCATGATACCTGGAATAACTAACATATATATGAGAACTCACTCTGTGTACTGTAATTTACAGTATTCCTGTTCGATATACAAGAACTCATTTTCTCAGTAAACTGTCTGCTAAACAACTACAAAGACAGAATGTTTCCCTGACAACCCTCCAGATTCTTTGTCTCCATTTAAATTCCTCCAGCCAGAGAGAATTTTTTGATATTGCGTTTTAATTTAAATCATAATTAGTATATAATAAGACTTTAAATTTGTAGTATTACTATGTAAAATATTAATTCCCATATTAGAATAGATATTACCCTAAATATCTAATATTTTTTATATTTTCATTAATTAGCATATGGCTAGCTGGTTACTGACTTCTCGCTTATGTCTTCTTTCCTGATCAGTACTTGAATTCATATATTAATTGCCTATAAATATAATAAATTAGTATTTGTTCGAACAAAAACGTTTTATCCTTTAACTTAAATAGTCGTATTACATACACTAAATATAATTTGAAAATGACTTTTTCCATACTGGAAGTTGGGATTAATTACACTATATAACTGCCTGGGTACTAACATTGCTTTGCTCACAAAGGCCTCATTGAACTAGGGAAATTGTTGTATGTAATAACTAACTCCTGCGTAATGAGGGTTCTGTTACTAGGTCTAGCTGTGCCATAATTTTATTTCTGGCATATTAGTGGGTATTTAGGTTTCTTCTTATGCTGTTCTGCATTGGAACATTTTCACCAGGAAGGGACAACTTCTAACCATCGGCCACTGTCTCAGATGCGACGGGCCTAACACTTCTTATTTTTGTACTTTGTCGCTGATTTAGGTCAGAAGTCGACTGTTGATTGTGCACTTGGCTTATGTGATGACCACGTGAAATTCATCTAAGATGGCCCTTCGTTACTACAGCATTAATCTAACAGCGCTTCATAAGACATTAATCTCTCATAGAACTCTGCCTTCTAAGGTGGTCTAGGAAGTGATTAACTTCCAAACACAACAAATCAGCAAACATTAATTTCTGCAACTCTATTCCTAACCTAAACACGATACTCAGATACTCCTGACTTAATCCCATTTATTTCTTCCCACCGAAGCTCCCCTACCCCCTTCAGTTTTGTTTCGCTTAGAGCCAGGACATCCAACTTCTTTTCATTCATAACATTAGCAATAATCTCTTTTTTGTCATCTGCTCTACATCCAGGTTGCTGAGTAAGGGGCTGAGGGGATTTCCCATAGCCATACCTTGCTTCTGAGCAGTGCTTCCCTTCAAACACAAACTTGTAATCCATGACACAAAGTTTAATCAGTTCAATAATTATATTTGAGGGGTAGGGCAGGGAGAAGTTTTCTTGTTCTTCTTCAAGGTACGTAAGCAAGTCAGGGACAGTGACTCTGGTAAACAGGGATGAGACATCAAAACTCACCAGTGTAAGTCATGTGAAACATTTAATTTCTGAAGCCTCTCAGAAAGGTCAACATTGTTTTTAATATGCTCCTCCGAGATCCTACCAACCATGTGAGTAAAAAGTTTAACCAACCATTTAGATAAGTTATATGCTACTGAACCTACTGAACTTATAATAGGATGTACTGGGTTACCTGGTTTATAAGTCTGGATCAACCCACAAAGATACGGTAGAGTTGCGGACCTCGCTGACAAGTGTTTAATTGGTTTATCATTTCCCTTCAATAAAGTTTAAGATGTTTATTGAAATGGCCGTTGATCTGGTCAATGGGGTTCTTAACAAGTTTGATTATCACTCAATCGATGGTTCATTTTACCCAAGTATTCAACTTTACCTAAAATAACAACAATATTGAATGTATCACCTCTCCAGAGAGGTAATGTCTGATCATTACTGAGCTCCTTGTATGTTTTAGTAAATCTTAATGTGCAGTTGGGGACCACCGGATGGAGTAAACACCCATTTACCATCCCTTTACATATATTAAATGTATCGGGCGTCAGGTCAGCAGAAAGATTTTGCTGTGATATTAGCGGATGATGGTGATAATAATGATAGAAAGGACATTAAAATTAAGAATAGCCTAGTTATTATGAAAAAGGAAACCTGAATAGGAGAATTCACACAGGCGTATTAACTGACGTGAGAGTATTTCCTGAATGTTCTGGAAGGTTCTGCAACACCGGTTGACAAATGAGGGATTTTTCCCTCTATTTCATTAGTCAGAAGGTTGTAAATGAAGGTATGTAATGATTCATTATTGTAATGTAACTTTTTGTATCACATGACCTGTTCCCAGCGGTTCGAAGCTTGGGACTGGCTATTGACTGTCTTCTAGTATTTTCTTCATACTGTCTGCAAACTGTGAGGCCTACCCCCACACGACCCTACATGGGGTGGGGGGTGGGGGGGACCAGTGTGAGGTAGGCATCCCGCTTGTCTCTCTCTTGGACAGTGACTGGCCGGCGCCTCCACAATAAAACTCTCTGAAAACTTGCCATACTTTTCCTGTTGATGTCTTTGCAACATTGCACAGCTCTTGATGACGCACTGAGAAGTGTGAAAGTACCTGAGTTAAAGATTTCCACCCTCCGTGGTTTGTCTTGCACACACACACACACACACACACACACACACACACACACACACACACACACACACACACACACACACAGTTGGAAGTTGAAGACACAGATGAATCAAAGGGATGTTAGGAAGTATTTCTTCAGCCACAGAGTAGTCAGGAAGTGGAATAGTTTGGGAAGCGATGTAGTGGAGTCAGGATTCATACATAGCTTTAAGCAGAGGTACGATAAAGCTCATGGTTCAGGGAGAGTGACCTAGTAGCGATCAGTGAAGGGGTGGGGCCAGGAGCTTGGACTCGACCCCTGCAACCTCAACTAGGTGAGTACAACTAGGTGAGTACACACACACAAGGGAAACAGAAATAATAGGAAGACCAAAACGAGTCCTTGGTTTACCCGAAGGTGTAGGGAGGCAAACACTAAGTGCAACAGAGAATGGAAAAGGTACAGGAGGCATAGGACCCAGGAAAACAAGGAGATTAGTAGAAGAGCCAGAAACGAGTATGCACAGATAAGGAGGGAGGCCCAGCGACCGTATGAAAACGACATAGCATCGAAAGTCAAATCTGACCCGAAACTGCTGTATAGCCACATTAGGAGGAAGACAACAGTCAAGGACCAGGTGATAAGGCTGAGGAAAGAAGGTGGAGAACTCACAAGAAACGATCAAGAGGTATGTGAGGAGCTCAACACGAGATTTAAGGAAGTATTTACAGTAGAGTCAGGAAGGACTCTGGGGGGACAGACCTGATGGGGACACCAGCAAGGAATACACCAACAAGTGTTGGACGACATACATACAGATGAGGAGGAGGTGAAGAAACTGCTAAGGGACATCGATACCTCAAAGGCAATGGGACCGGACAACATCTCCCCGTGGGTCCTTAGAGAGGGAGCAGATAAGTTGTGCGTGCCACTTACCACAATCTTCAACACGTCCCTGGAAACTGGGCAACTACCTGAGGTATGGAAGACGGCAAATGTAGTTCCCATTTTTAAAAAAGGAGACAGAAAAGAGGCACTAAACTATAGACCTGTGTCATTGACGTGTATAGTATGCAAAATTATGGAGAAGATTATCAGGAGGAGAGTGGTGGAGCACCTGCAACGGAACAAGAGTATAAATGCCAACCAGCATGGATGCATGGAAGGCAAATCCTGTGTCACAAACCTTCTGGAGTTTTATGATAAAATAACAGAAGTAAGACACGAGAGAGAGGGGTGGGTTGATTGCATCTTCTTGGACTGCAAGAAGGCCTTTGACACAGTTCCTCACAAGAGATTAGTGCAGAAGCTAGAGCATCAGGCGCATATAACAGGAAGGGCACTGCAATGGATCAGAGAATACCTGACAGGGAGACAACAACGAGTCATGGTACGTAATGATGTATCACAGTGGGCACCTGTGACGAGCGGGGTCCCACAGGGGTCGGTCCTAGGACCAGTGCTATTTTTGGTATATGTGAACGACATGATGGAAGGGTTAGACTCAGAAGTGTCCCTGTTGCAGATGATGTGAAGTTAATGAGGAGAATTAAATCTGATGAGGACCAGGCAGGACTTCAAAGAGACCTGAACAGACTGGACACCTGGTCCAGCAAATGGCTTCTCGAATTTAATCCTGCCAAATGCAAAGTCATGAAGATAGGGGAAGGGCACAGAAGACCACAGACAGAGTATAGGCTAGGTGGCCAAAGACTGCAAACCTCACTCAAGGAGAAAGATCTTGGCTTGGGGTGAGTATAACACCGAGCATGTCTCCGGAAGCACACATCAACCAGATAACTGCTGCAGCATATGGGCGCCTGGCAAACCTGAGAACAGCATTCCGATACCTTAGTAAGGAATCGTTCAAGACACTGTACACCGTGTATGTCAGGCCCATACTGGAGTATGCAGCACCTGTTTGGAACCCGCACTTGATAAAGCACGTCAAGAAACTAGAGAAAGTACAAAGGTTTGCGACAAGGTTAGTTCCAGAGCTAAGGGGAATGTCCTATGAAGAAAGATTAAGGGAAATCGGCCTGACGACACTGGAGGACAGGAGGGTCAGGGGAGACACGATAACGACATATAAAATACTGCGTGGAATAGACAAGGTGGACAAAGACAGGATGTTCCAGGGAGGGGACACAGAAACAAGAGGCCACAATTGGAAGTTGAAGACACAAATGAGTCAGAGAGATATTAGGAAGTATTTCTTCAGTCATAGAGTTGTAAGGCAGTGGAATAGCCTAGAAAATGACGTAGTGGAGGCAGGAACCATACACAGTTTTAAGACGAGGTTTGATAAAGCTCATGGAGCGGGGAGAGAGAGGGCCCAGTAGCAACCGGTGAAGAGGCGGGGCCAAGAGCTAAGACTCGACCCCTGCAACCACAAATAGGTGAGTACAAATAGGTGAGTACACACACACACACATATATATATATACATATATATATATATATATATATATATATATATATATATATATATATATATATATATATATATATATATATATATATATTATTATTATTATTATTATCACACTGGCCGATTCCCACCAAGGCAGTGTGGCCCGAAAAAGAAAAACTTTCACCATCATTCACTCCATCACTGTCTTGCCAGAAGGGTGCTTTACACTATAGTTTTTAAACTGCAACATTAACACCCCTCCTTCAGAGTGCAGGCTTCAGAGTGCAGGCTTCCCATCTCCAGGACTCAAGTCCGGCCTGCCGGTTTCCCTGAATCCCTTCATAAATGTTACTTTACTCACACTCCAACAGCACGTCAAGTATTAAAAACCATTTGTCTCCATTCACTCCTATCAAACACGCTCACGCATGCCTGTTGGAAGTCCAAGCCCCTCGCACACAAAACCTCCTTTACCCCCTCCCTCCAACCTTTCCTAGGCCGACCCCTACCCCGCCTTCCTTTCACTACAGACTGATACACTCTTGAAGTCATTCTGTTTCGCTCCATTCTCTCTACATGTCCGAACCACCTCAACAACCCTTCCTCAGCCCTCTGGACAACAATTTTGGTAATCCCGCACCTCCTCCTAACTTCCAAACTACGAATTCTCTGCGTTATATTCACACCACACATTGCCCTCAGACATGACATCTCCACTGCCTCCAGCCTTCTCCTCGCTGCAACATTCATCACCCACGCTTCACACCCATATAAGAGCGTTGGTAAAACTATACTCTCATACATTCCCCTCTTTGCCTCCAAGGACAAAGTTCTTTGTCTCCACAGACTCCTAACTGCACCACTCACTCTTTTTCCCTCATCAATTCTATGATTCACCTCATCTTTCATAGACCCATCCGCTGACACGTCCACTCCCAAATATCTGAATACGTTCACCTCCTCCATACTCTCTCCCTCCAATCTGATATTCAATCTTTCATCACCTAATCTT
Source organism: Cherax quadricarinatus (assembly GCF_038502225.1). Classification (NCBI taxonomy): domain Eukaryota; kingdom Metazoa; phylum Arthropoda; class Malacostraca; order Decapoda; family Parastacidae; genus Cherax; species Cherax quadricarinatus. The sequence goes on along the minus strand of NC_091336.1, from coordinate 30,946,769 downwards.
TTTGTTATCCTCATAACCTTACTCTTTCCTGTATTCACCTTTAATTTTCTTCTTTTGCACACCCTACCAAATTCATCCACCAATCTCTGCAACTTCTCTTCAGAATCTCCCAAGAGCACAGTGTCATCAGCAAAGAGCAGCTGTGACAACTCCCACTTTGTGTGTGATTCTTTATCTTTTAACTCCACGCCTCTTGCCAAGACCCTCGCATTTACTTCTCTTACAACCCCATCTATAAATATATTAAACAACCACGGTGACATCACACATCCTTGTCTAAGGCCTACTTTTACTGGGAAAAAATTTCCCTCTTTCCTACATACTCTAACTTGAGCCTCACTATCCTCGTAAAAACTCTTCACTGCTTTCAGTAACCTACCTCCTACACCATACACTTGCAACATCTGCCACATTGCCCCCATATCCACCCTGTCATACGCCTTTTCCAAATCCATAAATGCCACAAAGACCTCTTTAGCCTTATCTAAATACTGTTCACTTATATGTTTCACTGTAAACACCTGGTCCACACACACCCTACCTTTCCTAAAGCCTCCTTGTTCATCTGCTATCCTATTCTCCGTCTTACTCTTAATTGTTTCAATTATAACTCTACCATACACTTTACCAGGTATACTCAACAGACTTATCCCCCTATAATTTTTGCACTCTCTTTTATCCCCTTTGCCTTTATACAAAGGAACTATGCATGCTCTCTGCCAATCCCTAGGTACCTTACCCTCTTCCATACATTTATTAAATAATTGCACCAACCACTCCAAAACTATATCCCCACCTGCTTTTAACATTTCTATCTTTATCCCATCAATCCCGGCTGCCTTACCCCCTTTCATTTATATATATGTATATATATATATATATATATATATATATATATATATATATATATATATATATATATATATATATATATAAATACATATATATATATATATGTGTGTGTGTGTGTGTGTGTGTGTGTGTGTGTGTGTGTGTGTGTGTGTGTGTGTGTGTGTGTGTGTGTGTGTGTGTGTGTGGGTGTGTGTGTGGGTGTGTGTGTGTGTGTTTGAGTGTGTGTGTTTGTGTGTACTCAGTTGTACTCACCTAGTTGAGGTTGCAGGGGTCGAGTCCAAGCTCCTGGCCCCGCCTCTTCACTGGTCGCTACTAGGTCACTCTCCCTGAACCATGAGCTTTATCGTACCTCTGCTTAAAGCTATGTATGGATCCTGCCTCCACTACATCGCTTCCCAAACTATTCCACTTCCTGACTATTCTGTGGCTGAAGAAATACTTCCTAACATCCCTTTGATTCATCTGTGTCTTCAGCTTCCAACTGTGTTCCCGTGTTGCTGTGACCAGTCTCTGGAACATCCTGTCTTTGTCCACCTTGTCAATTCCTCTCAGTATTTTGTAAGTCGTTATCATGTCCCCCCTATCTCTCCTGTCCTCCAGTGTCGTCAGGTTGATTTCCCTTAACCTCTCCTCATAGGACATACCTCTTAACTCTGGGACTAGTCTTGTTGCAAACCTTTGCACTTTCTCTAGTTTCTTTACATGCTTGGCTAGGTGTGGGTTCCAAACTGGTGCCGCATACTCCAATACGGGCCTAACGTACACGGTGTACAGGGTCCTGAACAATTCCTTATTAAGATGTCGGAATGCTGTTCTGAGGTTTGCCAGGGGCCCATATGCTGCGGCAGTTATTTGGTTGATGTGCGCTTCAGGAGATGTGCCTGGTGTTATACTCACCCCAAGATCTTTTTCCTTGAGTGATGTTTGTAGTCTCTGGCCCCCTAGACTGTACTCCGTCTGCGGTCTTCTTTGCCCTTCCCCAATCCTCATGACTTTGCACTTGGTGGGATTGAACTCCAGGAGCCAGTTGCTGGACCAGGTCTGCAGCCTGTCCAGATCCCTTTGTATTTCTGCCTGGTCTTCGATCGTATGAACTCTTCTCATCAACTTCACGTCATCTGCAAACAGGGACACCTCAGAGTCGTTCACAAATACCAGAAACAGCACTGGTCCTAGGACTGACCCCTGTGGGACCCCGCTGGTCACAGGTGCCCACTCTGACACCTCGCCACGTACCATTACTCGCTGCTGTCTTCCTGACAAGTATTCCCTGATCCATTGCAGTGCCTTCCCTGTAATCCCTGCTTGGTCCTCCAGTTTTTGCACTAATCTCTTGTGTGGTACTGTGTCAAACGCCTTCTTGCAGGCCAAGAAAATGCAATCCACCCACCCCTCTCTCTCTTGTCTTACTGCTGTCACCATGTCATAGAACTCCAGTAGGTTTGTGACACAGGATTTCCCGTCTCTGAAACCATGTTGGCTGCTGGTGATGAGATCATTCCTTTCTAGATGTTCCACCATTCTTCTCCTGACAATCTTTTCCATGATTTTGCATGCTATACATGTCAGTGACACTGGTCTCTAGTTTAATGCTTCATGTCTTTCTCCTTTTTTAAAGATTGGGACCACATTTGCTGTCCTCCATGCCTCAGGCAATCTCCCTGTTTCGATAGATGTATTGAATATTGTTGTTAGGGGTACACATAGCGCCTCTGCTCCCCCTCTCAGGACCCATGGAGATATGTTATCTGGCCCCATTGCCTTTGAGGTATGTAGCTCACTCAGAAGCCTCTTCACTTCTTCCTCGGTTGTGTGTACTGTGTCCAGCACATGGTGGTGTACCCCACCTCTCCGTCTTTCTGGAGCCCCTTCTGTCTCCTCTGTGAACACTTCTTTGAATCTCTTGTTGAGTTCCTCACATACTTCACGGTCATTTCTTGTTGTCTCTCCTCCTTCCTTCCTTAGCCTGATTACCTGGTCCTTGACGGTTGTTTTCTTCCTGATGTGGCTGTATAACAGCTTCGGGTTAGATTTGGCTTTTGTTGCTATGTCGTTTTCATATTGACGTTGGGCCTCCCTTCTTATCTGTGCATATTCGTTTCTGGCTCTACGACTGCTCTCCTTATTCTCCTGGGTCCTTTGCCTTCTATATTTCTTCCATTCCCTAGCACACTTGGTTTTTGCCTCCTTGCATGTTTGGGTGAACCATGGGCTCATCCTGGCTTTTCCATTATTCCTGTTACCCTTGGGTACAAACCTCTCCTCAGCCTCCTTGCACATTGTTGCTACATATTCCATCATCTCATTAACTGGCTTCCCTGCCAGTTCTCTGTCCCACTGAACCTCATTCAGGAAGTTCCTCATTCCTGTGTAGTCCCCTTTCCTGTAGTTTGGTTTCATTTGTCCTGGCCTTCCTGCTTCCCCCTCCACTTGTAGCTGTACTGTGTATTCGAAGCTCAAAACCACATGATCGCTGGCTCCAAGGGGTCTTTCATATGTGATGTCCTCGATATCTGCACTACTCAAGGTGAATACTAAGTCCAGTCTTGCTGGTTCATCCTCTCCTCTCTCTCTTGTAGTGTCCCTTACGTGTTGGTACATGAAGTTTTCCAGTACCACCTCCATCATCTTAGCCCTCCATGTATCTTGGCCCCCATGTGGCTCCAAGTTCTCCCATTCGATCTCCTTGTGGTTAAAGTCGCCCATGATCAGGAGCTTTGCCCTGCATGCATGAGCTCTTCTCGCCACTGCAGCCAGTGTGTCAACCATCGCTCTATTGCTCTCGTCATACTCTTGCCTTGGCCTCCTGCTGTTCTGTGGTGGGTTATACATCACTGCAATTATCACCTTGGGACCACCAGAATGAAGCGTTCCCGCTATGTAATCACTTTCTTCTCAGCTGTCTCCTCTCTCCAGCTCATCAAAATTCCATCGGTGTTTGATCAGCAATGCCACTCCTCCACCCCCCCCCCTATTCCTTCTGTCTTTTCTCAGGATCTGGTATCCTGCTGGAAAGATGGCATCTGTTATCATACCTGTAAGCTTGGTTTCTGTGATCGCTATGATGTCTGGTGATGCCTCTTTGACTCTTTCATGCCACTCCTCCCACTTGTTTGTTATTCCATCAGCGTTTGTGTACCATACCTTCAGTTTCCTTTCCAACACTCTGGTTTGGGAGGCCTGTGGGGGTGGGAGACCTGGTAGCATACTGTGGGATTCTATGGTTGGGGGTTGGGTGGAAGCTGTGGGTATGGATTGTATTGTGTGTTGGGATGGTGTGATAGGTTGTGGGGTTCTGAGGATAGTTGTGTGTGTGCTTGCCCTTTCTGCTCTGTTCTGCTCTGACTGACCTCTGCTGGTTCCATCTTTGTCTCCTTTCCTAGTTCCTTTCGCTTTTTTGTCCTCTCCCTCAGCTGCTGTCTCTCTGTTTGTGTTCTGTCTCTGTCTAGGAACACCTTCTTGTACTCTTCCGAGCTTTTCAACCGTGGTTTCTCTTGAAGGATCCTGTTCCGCACTGTTTCTGTCCTGAGAATCAGCTTGATCGGTCGGTTTCTCCCCTTCAAGTACCCCCTATTCTCTGAAAATTTACAATCTCGTCCATGTCTTCTCCCCCTATTTCCGTGATGATTTTTCTCAATCTCCTTTCTTTCTTCCTGCCGTCTTTCAGTGTGTGTACTTTCCTCTCTCTCCCGAAGCCCATGGATAATCACTGATTTTGCCCTTTCTTTCTCCCATTCCCTCTCCCTCTGTGACTCTGGTTCCTGTCTGTATGTGGTCATTTTCTCCCTTGATTTTTCCAGTGGCTCTTGGTAGCATGGTTGTGCCTCAGCATTCGACCTATCTTCCTCTCCATCTGCACCCATCTGTTCTTCCCTTCCGCTCCCTGGCCCTTCTTTGCAGGCTGATATGACTTTAGCATAATTCATATCTCCTTCCTTCCTGTTCAGCCTCTCATCTTCGTATGGTGTGTCTTCTCTGGTCACAGCCCCTGAGACTTGCTTCAGCCTGTTTACCTCAAATTCTAGGACCTTTACCCTGGCTACTGCAGTTTCGACTTGTGCCTCCCAATTCTTCGTCTCCTTCTCCAACCTCTTTTCCCATTTCACAGAGAGCTCTTTCTCCATTTTTTCAGAAAGTTCTCCTAATTTTCTCTCCCATTCTTGCTCTATCCTTTTCCACTGTTCCTCCATCCATTCCTCCCTACCAGTACCATTGTCATCTGATCCCTGATTCCTGCGAGTCCCAACCATTTTTTTTTTTTTTTTTTTAGTGAAAGAGAGAGAGAAAGAGAAAAAGAAAAAGGGGGAGAGAGTGAGAGATAGAGAGAGAGAGAAGGGGAGCCTAGAAGGAGGGGAAAAGAAGGGAAAAAGGGGAGAAAGTGAGAGAGAGGGAAAAGGTAAGAGAGAGGGGGGAGTGACAAGGGAAGACAAAGATAAAAGAAGAGGAAGAGAGAGAGCAAGAGAGGAAGAGAGAGAGAGAGAGGGAGGGAGAGAGAGAGGAAGAGAGAAAGAGTGAGAGGAAGAGAGAAAGGGGGAGAGAGAAAGAGAGAGAGAGAGAGAGAGCTAGGGATCCTTAACCTTGTCAAACCCTGTGTAAAAAAAAAAAAAAAAAAAAAAAAAAAAAAAAAAAAAAAAAGAGAGAGAAAGAGAGGAAGAGAGAGGAGAGGGAGAGAGATGGGAGGAAAGGAAGGGTTATAGGGTCACTTCACAGGAAGGTGTAAAATCCTGTATATGTGTGTGTGTGTGTCTGTCTGTATGTGTGTACTCACCTATTTGTGGTTGCAGGGGTCGAGTCCTAGTTCTTGGCCCCGCCTCTTCACCGGTTGCTACTAGGCCCTCTCTCTCCCCGCTCCATGAGCTTTATCAAACCTCGTCTTAAAACTGTGTATGGTTCCTGCCTCCACTACGTCATTTTGTAGGCTATTCCACTGCCTTACAACTCTATGACTGAAGAAATACTTCCTACTATCTCTCTGACTCATTTGTGTCTTCAACTTCCAATTGTGGCCTCTTGTTTGTGTCCCCTCCCTGGAACATCCTGTCTTTGTCCACCTTGTCTATTCTATGCAGTATTTTATATGTCGTTATCATGTCTCCCCTGACCCTCCTGTCCTCCAGTGTCGTCAGGCCGATTTTCCTTAATCTTTCTTCATAGGACATTCCCCTTAGCTCTGGAACTAACCTTGTCGCAAACCTTTGTACTTTCTCTAGTTTCTTGACGTGCTTTATCAAGTGCAGGTTCCAAACAGGTGTGTGTGTGTGTGTGTGTGTGTGTGTGTGTGTGTGTGTGTGTGTGTGTGTGTGTGTGTGTGTGCTACAGCTATTCAAGTGCCTAACAGCAGAGCTGTCCTGACCTAGTGTGTGTGCATATGTTTATGTAAACAGTCCTTATTTCCCACGTATGTACTACATATGTATTGTATATGTACCCGATCTCTTGGTTCCCACTGTACTGTCTTATGCGTTTAAAATTATGTTCAAAAATAAATACACTAGGCTTCGCCTATATGCCGCTACCTCTAAATTCTATTAAATGCCAGTAAATGCTGCTTATTCTAATTCTGATAGCTCGAGGAGAGTGACCCCCAATTCCAGCTAGAGACAGGTACTATTGACCCCATGCAACTCAAACTAGGTGAATATTACTTGCGGCTGGCAGTGGAGTAACGTTGCGGGTCTGTCCTGTCCCAGAAGTTGAAGAAGTTTGATGCTTCTCGGTAATTTTTCCACTAACTTCCTGTATGCACTATAGTCTCTAGCTCTTCTAATTTTTTCACTCACTCACTGTATTTACTGACACATCTATACATATCTCTTATCTCCCTGGTCTTGAGTCGCACTTATTCTTCAAAATACCCCACTGCGTTATTATGGCAACACTATTTAGGCCTGACACAACCGTTCACCCTTCCAACGGCCCTCACTAAACACTCAGCCAATATTTCCTTTTTTTCTTTTCTGTGATCACTTATATTTCCTTTTTTCGAGGCTTAAGTTATTATATGCACTCTTATGCGTGCACACGCCTATATCCCACACTCTATTCCTTATGGCACAGTCAGAAATTATCACCAAAACACGAGCTCAAACCGCGTGACTCCTCCACGAGTGTGTGTGTGTGTACTCACCTATTTGTACTCACCTATTTGTGGTTGCAGGGGTCGAGTCACAGCTCCTGGCCCCGCCTCTTCGCTGATTGCTACTAGGTCCTCTCTCTCCCTGCCCCATGAGCTCTATCATACCTCGCCTTAAAACTATGTATGGTTCCTGCCTCCACCACATCACTTTCTAGGCTATTCCATGGCCTGACTACTCTATGACTGAAGAAATACTTCCTAACATCCCTTTGATTCATCTGAGTCTTCAACTTCCAATTGTGACCTCTTGTGTCTGTGTCCCATCTCTGGAACATCCCGTCTTTGTCCACCTCGTCTATTCCGTGCAGTATTTTATATGTCGTTATCATGTCTCCCCTGACCCTCCTGGCCTCCAGTGTCGTCAGGCCGATTTCCCTCAACCTTTCTTCATAGGACAATCCCCGTAGCTCTGGGACTAGTCTTGTTGCAAACCTTTGCACTTTCTCTAATTTCTTGACGTGCTTGACTAGGTGTGGATTCCAAACTGGTGCTGCATACTCCAGTATGGGCCTGACGTAGATGGTGTACAGAGTCTTAAACGAATCCTTACTGAGGTATCGGAACGCTATCCGTAGGTTTGCCAGGCGCCCGTATGCTGCAGCAGTTATCTGATTGATGTGCGCCTCAGGAGATATGCTCGGTGTTATACTCACCCCCAGATCTTTTTCCTTTAGTGAGGTTTGCAGTCTTTGGCCATCTAAACTATATTGTGTCTGCGGTCTTCTTTGCCCTTCCCCAATCTTCATGACTTTGCATTTGGCAGGGTTAAATTCAAGGAGCCAGTTGCTGGACCAGGCTTGTAGCCTGTCCAGATCTCTTTTTAGTCCTGCCTGATCCTCGTCCGATTCGATTCTTCTCCTTAACTTCACATCGTCTGCAAACAAGGACACTTCTGAGTCTATCCCTTCCGTTATGTCGTTCACGTATACCAAGAACAGCACAGGTCCTAGGACTGACCCCTGTGGAACCCCGCTTGTCACAGGCGCCCACTCTGACACCTCGTCGCGTACCATGACTCGTTGTTTCCTCCCTGTCAGATATTCTCTGATCCATTGCAGTGCCTTTCCTGTTATGTGTGCCTGGTCCTCTAGCTTTTGCAGTAACCTCTTGTGAGGAACTGTGTCGAAAGCCTTCTTGCAGTCCAAAAATACGCAGTCGATCCACCCCTCTCTCTCTTGTCTTACTTCTGTCACCTGGTCATAAAACTCTAGTAGGTTTGTGACACAGGATTTTCCTTCCCTGAAACCGTGCTGGTTGTCAATTATACACTTGTTTCTTTCCAGGTGCCCCACCACTCTCCTCCTGATGATCTTCTCCATGACCTTGCATACTATACACGTTAGAGATACAGGTCTGTAGTTTAGTGCCTCATGTCTGTCTCCCTTTTTAAAAATTGGGACTACATTTGCCATTTTCCATACCTCAGGGAGTTGCCCAGTTTCAAATGATGTGTTGAAGATCTTTGTTAATGGCTCACACAATATCTCTGCTCCCTCTTTAAGGACCCATGGAGAGATGTTGTCTGGTCCCACCGCCTTTGAGGTGTCAAGTTCGCATAGCAGCTTCTTCACCTCCTCCTTGGTTATATGTACCTCATCCAGCACTTGCTGGTGTGCCCCCCTGTTCTGATTTCTTGGAGTCCTACTGGTTTCCACTGTAAATACCTCTTTAAATCTTGTGTTGAGCTCCTGACATACCTCTCGGTCGTTTCTTGTGAATTCCCCATCACCCTTCCTCAGTCTGATTACCTGGTCCTTGACTGTTGTTTTCCTCCTGATGTGGCTGTACAACAGCTTCGGGTCAGTCTTTACTTTTGATGCTATGTCATTTTCATATTGTCCCTGAGCCTCCCTTCTTATCTGTGCATATTCGTTTCTGGCTCTTCGGCTGATTTCTTTATTTTCCTGAGTTCTCTGTCTTCTGTACCTTTTCCATTCTCTAGTACACCTAGTTTTTGCCTCCCTACACCTTTGGGTGAACCAAGGACTCGTTCTGTTCTTCCCATTATTTCTGTTTCCCTTGGGAACAAACCTCTCCTCTGCCTCCTTGCATTTTGTTGCTACATAGTCCCTCATTTCTTGTACTGGTTTTCCTGTCAGTTCCCTCTCCCACTGAATGTCTTGAAGGAAGTTCCTCATGCCTGAGTAGTTCCCCCTTTTGTAGTTTGGTTTTTCCCAGCCTATTCCTGCTACTCTCTCCACTTGGAGCTCAACTATGTAGTCGAAGCACAGAACCACATGATCACTAGCTCCCAGGGGCCTTTCATACATGATACCCTCGATGTCCGAACTACTCATGGTGAATACAAGGTCCAACCTTGCTGGTTCATCCTCTCCTCTCTCTCTGGTAGTGTCTCTAACATGTTGATGCATGAGGTTCTCCAGTACCACATCCATCATCTTGGCTCTCCATGTTTCGGGACCCCCATGGGGCTCCAGGTTTTCCCAGTCAATCTCCTTGTGATTGAAATCACCCATAACTAGTAACTTTGCTCCCCCCATGTGTGCTCTCCTGGCCACCTCGGCTAATGTGTTGATCATTGCTCTGTTGCTCTCATCGTATTCTTCTCTTGGCCTCCTGCAGTTCTGTGGTGGGTTGTACATTGCTGCAATTATCACCTTATGTCCCTCAGACTGGATTGTTCCTACTAAGTAGTCCCTTTCGCCCATGCCATCCATTCCTTCCATTTTCTCAAAACCCCACTGGTTTTTAATGAGCAGTGCAACTCCTCCTCCCCCTCTCCTCCCTCTGTCTTTCCTGAAGATTTGATATCCGGATGGAAAGATTGAATCTGTTATTATTCTGGTGAGTTTTGTTTCTGTGAGTGCTATTATGTCTGGGGATGTCTCTTTGATTCTTTCGTGCCACTCCTCATACTTGTTTATTATTCCATCTGCATTTGTATACCACACCTTCAACTTCTTTTCTAAGACTGTGGTCTGGGAAGTATATTGGGGTTGGGGAAGTGGGAGACCTGGTAAGGAACTATGGGTTGTTGCTGTGGGGGTGAAGTTTGTAATGTAGTGGGTGGGGGCATTGGATGTGGCATGGGTGTTTTGATTTAGAGTGTTTGGTTGCACTGGGGTTGACCTGGTTGGGAGGCTTCTATAGAAAGTTGTGAGGGAGGCTGTATTAGATCTTCTTCCTGGGTCTGGGATCTCCTGACTGTCTTCTCCATCCCCTCTCTTTCCTCCTTTCGCCTTTGTACCATCTCTCTCAGTTTCTTCCTTTCTTCTTGTGTTCTGTCGTGGTCGAGATACACCCTCCTGTATGCCGTCATGTCCCTTAATCGTGCTTTCTCCTGCAGTATCCTGGTCCGAGTCGCTTCTGCCTTGAAGGTCACTCTCACTGGCCGGGTTCTTTTTTTTACAAACCCCCCTATTCTCCGAAAATTTTCCAGCTGGGTCATATCGTCTTCTCCTATTGCTTTCATGATGCTTTCAATTGCTTTTTTTTCCCCTTGTTTTCTTGCTTCATATGTTTCCCCTTCGACTTCCTGGAGCCCATACACAAAGACTGACCTCACCCTTTCATTCTCCCACTGCATATCCCTGTGTATCCCCTCATTTAATTTGGTTTCCTCCACTGCAGCTTTCCTTTCATCAGTTTCACTGGCTAATGTACTTGGGCTCAGTGGCCTGTCATTTTCCCTTCTCGACTTTCCTTGGGCTCTGTTGTTGTCTGTTAGGGCCTCCACATAAAGCTTAGCTCTTTCATTTGCTACAGTCTCCTCTGATAGAGCATCTCCATGCAGTTGTGCCCCTTCTTTCCCTACAGTCCCCTTATTTGTGGCTGAGGTAGCGGTCTCTGTTGTCAATCCCAAAATGTTCTTTAGTTCTTTAGGCTGTTTCAGATTTTTCAGTTCCTCTTCTAAACTCTGTATCCTAGCTTCTGCTGCTTTGACATGCACCTCCCACTTCCTGCTTTCCATATCTATCCTCTCTTCCATTCTCATGCTAAGTTCTTCTAGTTTCTTTTCCCATTCATGATCCCTTTTTATGAGCTCTGCTGCCCAATCTTCCTTTGCATTTTCCTCCTCCTGTCATTTGGTTTTTCTTGTTGCTCTCTGGCAACCCATTTTTGTTTTATCCTGATTGCCTCAGAGTGGGAAACCTATGTAGTTCTGTATGTTAGGTTAGTAGTGTGTGTGTCAGAGTGTGGGGGGGGGAAGTAGTGGAGGAACTGTGGCTATTTGGGAGCTGAGTGGGGAGGGGTGGGGAGGGTTTGGGGTGATCGGGGGAGGGGAGGGTGATCGAGGGAGGGGATGGATAAGGGGAAGTAGTGAGATGTCGGTGGTGAGGGGGGAGTGTGTGTGTGTGTGTGTGTGTG
>NC_091336.1:30887952-30932952 GCF_038502225.1 Cherax quadricarinatus | reverse complement strand
GGAGCTGCTCACGTCACTGTGTTACGTACACTGACATCATCATAAGTGGAGCTGCTCACGTCACTGTGTTACGTACACTGACATCATCATAAGTGGAGCTATTCACGTCACTGTGTTACGTACACTTACATCATCATAAGTGGAGCTATTCACGTCACTGTGTTACGTACACTTACATCATCATAAGTGGAGCTGCTCACGTCACTGTGTTACGTACACTTACATCATCATAAGTGGAGCTGCTCACGTCACTGTGTTACGTACACTGACATCATCATAAGTGGAGCTGCTCACGTCACTGTGTTACGTACACTGACATCATCATAAGTGGAGCTATTCACGTCACTGTGTTACGTACACTGACATCATCATAAGTGGAGCTACTCACGTCACTGTGTTACGTACACTTACATCATCATAAGTGGAGCTACTCACGTCACTGTGTTACGTACACTGACATCATCATAAGTGGAGCTACTCACGTCACTGTGTTACGTACATTTACATCATCATAAGTGGAGCTGCTCACGTCACTGTGTTACGTACACTGACATCATCATAAGTGGAGCTGCTCACGTCACTGTGTTACGTGCACTGACATCATCATAAGTGGAGCTATTCACGTCACTGTGTTACGTACACTTACATCATCATAAGTGGAGCTATTCACGTCACTGTGTTACGTACACTTACATCATCATAAGTGGAGCTGCTCACGTCACTGTGTTACGTACACTTACATCATCATAAGTGGAGCTGCTCACGTCACTGTGTTACGTACACTGACATCATCATAAGTGGAGCTGCTCACGTCACTGTGTTACGTACACTTACATCATCATAAGTGGAGCTGCTCACGTCACTGTGTTACGTACACTGACATCATCATAAGTGGAGCTGCTCACGTCACTGTGTTACGTACACTGACATCATCATAAGTGGAGCTGCTCACGTCACTGTGTTACGTACACTGACATCATCATAAGTGGAGCTACTCACGTCACTGTGTTACGTACACTTACATCATCATAAGTGGAGCTGCTCACGTCACTGTGTTACGTACACTGACATCATCATAAGTGGAGCTACTCACGTCACTGTGTTACGTACACTGACATCATCATAAGTGGAGCTACTCACGTCACTGTGTTACGTACACTGACATCATCATAAGTGGAGCTACTCACGTCACTGTGTTACGTACACTTACATCATCATAAGTGGAGCTGCTCATATTCTATCAAACCTATAATATTGTTATTGATTTATTATATCATGTTTTATCTAAAACGTATATGCTAATAAGGGTATGGACTATATGTTAGATAAAAAAGATCAAAGGTGATTAATTGTATACACACCTGAGAAAGTGGGATTATTTGAGAATTATAATTATGCTTCATTGAGTCTTGTAATATTATTAAAAGAACTAGTCATTATTAACATATAAAAATCACTTTTAACATAATTTGTATAAGAGATGTTTATATTAATTAGCATGAGGCTGGCTGGTTAGTAGTAATTTAAATCAATATGAACATTAAAATGGTATAAAATACCGACAGGTTGTTAGGTAAGACACATATGCAACAGTTGGGTATCTTTATTATGAAACGTTTCGCCTACACAGTAGGCTTCTTCAGTCAAGTACAGAAAAGTTGATAGAAGCAGAAGATACATCGTCTTCAAGTATCTTCTGCTTCTATCAACTTTTCTGTACTTGACTGAAGAAGCCTACTGTGTAGGCGAAACGTTTCATAATAAAGATATCCAACTGTTGCATATGTGTCTTACTTAAATCAATATATTGTTTAACACGTACAGTACATGTACAAGTCATGAACCCTTCTTTGACCACGAATATATCTAGAAACTATTTAGCCACGAATCTATTTAGTATTTTAAAATAAATCCTGTATTTATATCAAAACATAACATTTTACCCTTGAGTCGCATTGTTTATTTTCGACGTTGTCATGGGCTACACTCCGTTGCTTTTAATTAACTGATAAATCAAACTTGCCCTGAGTGTCTTCTGTTTCATTATCAGTGAGGTATGAGGGGATGTGTACCATTCCAGGGTCAGCAGTGTATATACACCAAGAACTGTCAGTGTATATACATTTAGAGGCGTATATCTGTGTATTTTCGTCCCAGTTTTAGTAATGAAAGCATTGTTAATGTTATTGTACAAATAGAAATAATATTTTTGGTGCACATTATTACACATACCTGAAAGTTGGTTGCTCCGCGTGTACATGATTCCAGGTGGTGGGTTTGGTATCATTTTATTAATGTTACTTTCAACGACTTTCTTGATGTGTTCAAGATCAACCTCCGCCTTACGCTCCAAATATTCCAGTATTTCTTGACATAGTTGAAGTAGCTGTTCAAGTCTTGTGGTTAATTCACTTGAAGAAATGTCCGAGTCATCATGGCGGTGACAAATGTTATTTCTCATCGTCACGAGAGTTTGTAGGCGTTTATAAAGTGGTTGTGACTTGACTAAGTTACAGAACTTTCTCTGAACCGCCCAATGAAGACTTATATCAAATTCCCGGGCAGCCACTTGGATATCATAGTTTTCTAATTCGTTGAACGGTATTAATACCTTTCGTTGATCGTAGCTAAAATATTCCTTATAGGACTGCTCACTGGGACCTAACATCTTCCAGTATCTGTCAGGCCTGAGACAACCGCCCTGGTAAAGTCTTGTTGTCACTTCGTACATAACAAACTGTCCTTGTTTCAGCACTGCTTGATCCCACACCTGTATCGATGATACACTGAAAATAAAGGAAAATGAAATGTACATAAAACAGTTGGTACTTAAAGCCTATGTTGTTATAAACCACAGGGGGAGTTGAATGATAGCTCTAGGTCTTTCATGTTGCAATCAGAACATCTTCAGGAGCTTGTAATACCTCAGATAGGAATCCAGCTTCAAGATTATGTCCAATAGAGTAAATTATAAAGTTTGAATAATCAGGGATTGTTATTATATAATTAACATTTATCATGTTTTATAATTTCAGATTCTAAACAATTTCTTTCCAGCCAAAAGAAGCAAGGAACCAAAACTCTCACTTCTGATCAATTTGCAGAGTTGTTGCAAGCTTCAGAGTTATTGAAAATTGCATTTGATTCCTGGGCAGTTCATACTGAATATCAGTGTTGTGTTAATGCAACATCTAGAGGTTTGCCAGTCTGTCCCAAGTTTCATAAGTTGCAACCATTACAAAAGTTCCTGTAAATACCACCAGCCCAGTGTTAAGGAGGATCCTTTATGAAACTGTTTTTAACTGTTAGTGAATTTTTAAAAACTACTTGTATGTTGAATCTTTTTAGGTCATTCTGCAGGACAGATAAATTTTCATTATATGGCAGAACCAGTTCATTCTTGATCTGAGGTGTTATCCAACGATCACTTCTATGATAAGTTTTCCTAGCTGTCAGCAACACTGTTTACCTGGAGTTTACCTGGAGAGAGTACCGGGGGTCAACGCCCCCGCGGCCCGGTCTGTGACCAGGCCTCCTGGTGGATCAGAGCCTGATCAACCAGGCTGTTGCTGCTGGCTGCACGCAAACCAACGTACGAGCCACAGCCCGGCTGATCAGGAACTGACTTTAGGTGCTTGTCCAGTGCCAGCTTGAAGACTGACAGGGGTCTGTTGGTAATCCCCCTTATGTGTGCTGGGAGGCAGTTGAACAGTCTCGGGCCCCTGACACTTATTGTATTGTCTCTTAACGTGCTAGTGACACCCCTGCTTTTCATTGGGGGGATGTTGCATCGTCTGCCAAGTCTTTTGCTTTCGTAGTGAGTGATTTTCGTGTGCAAGTTCGGTACTTGTCCCTCTAGGATTTTCCAGGTGTATATAATCATGTATCTCTCCCGCCTGCGTTAAAGGGAGTACAGGTTCAGGAACTTCAAGCGCTCCCAGTAATTGAGGTGTTTTATCTCCGTTATGCGCGCCGTGAAGGTTCTCTGTACATTTTCTAGGTCAGCAATTTCACCTGCCTTGAAAGGTGCTGTTAGTGTGCAACAATATTCCAGCCTAGATAGAACAAGTGACCTGAAGAGTGTCATCATGGGCTTGGCCTCCCTAGTTTTGAAGGTTCTCATTATCCATCCTGTCATTTTTCTAGCAGATGCGATTGATACAATGTTATGGTCCTTGAAGGTGAGATCCTCCGACATGATCACTCCCAGGTCTTTGACGTTGGTGTTTCGCTCTATTTTGTGGCCAGAATTTGTTTTGTACTCTGATGAAGATTTAATTTCCTCGTGTTTACCATATCTGAGTAATTGAAATTTCTCATCGTTGAACTTCATATTGTTTTCTGCAGCCCACTGAAAGATTTGGTTGATGTCCGCCTAGAGCTTTGCAGTATCTGCAATGGAAGACACTGTCATGCAGATTCGGGTGTCATCTGCAAAGGAAGACACGGTGCTGTGGCTGACATCCTTGTCTATGTCGGATATGAGGATGAGGAACAAGATGGGAGCGAGTACTGTGCCTTGTGGAACAGAGCTTTTCACCGTGCCTGCCTCGGACTTTACTCTGTTGACGACTACTCTCTGTGTTCTGTTAGTGAGGAAATTATAGATCCATCGACCGACTTTTCTTGTTATTCCTTTAGCACGCATTTTGTGCGCTATTACGCCATGGTCACACTTGTCGAAGGCTTTTGCAAAGTCTGTATATATTACATCTGCATTTTTATCTTCTAGTGCATTTAGGACCTTGTCGTAGTGATCCAATAGTTGAGACAGACAGGAGCGACCTGTTCTAAACCCATGTTGCCCTGGGTTGTGTAACTGATGGGTTTCGAGATGGGTGGTGATCTTGCTTCTTAGGACCCTTTCAAAGATTTTTATCATATGGGATGTTAGTGCTATCGGTCTGTAGTTCTTTGCTGTTGCTTTACTGCCCCCTTTGTGGAGTGGGGCTATGTCTGTTGTTTTTAGTAACTGTGGGACGACCCCCGTGTCCATGCTCCCTCTCCATAGGATGGAAAAGGCTCGTGATAGGGGCTTCTTGCAGTTCTTGATGAACACAGAGTTCCATGAGTCTGGCCCTGGGGCAGAGTGCATGGGCATGTCATTTATCGCTTGTTCGAAGTCATTTGGCGTCAGGATAACATAGGATAGGCTTGTGTTAACCAAATTTTGTGGCTCTCTCATAAAAAATTCATTTTGATCTTCGACTCTCAGTCTGGTTAGCGGCTTGCTAAAAACTGAGTCATATTGGGACTTGAGTAGCTCACTCATTTCCTTGCTGTCATCTGTGTAGGACCCATCTTGTTTAAGTAGGGGCCCAATA
Source organism: Cherax quadricarinatus (assembly GCF_038502225.1). Classification (NCBI taxonomy): domain Eukaryota; kingdom Metazoa; phylum Arthropoda; class Malacostraca; order Decapoda; family Parastacidae; genus Cherax; species Cherax quadricarinatus. The sequence continues at coordinate 30,927,628 of NC_091336.1, read as the reverse complement.
CTGGACGTTGTTCTCGACTTTGATTTGGCATAGGAGAAGAAATACTTTGGGTTTCTTTCGATTTCATTTATGGCTTTTAGTTCTTCCCGCGATTCCTGACTCCTATAAGATTCCTTTAGCTTAAGTTCGATGCTTGCTATTTCTCTGACCAGTGTCTCCCTACGCATTTCAGATATATTGACCTCTATTAGCCGCTCTGTTATTCTTTTCCGTCGCCTGTAAAGGGAGCGCCTGTCTCTTTCTATTTTACATCTACTCCTCCTTTTTCTTAGAGGAATAAGCCTTGTGCATACATCGAGTGCCACCAAGTTAATCTGTTCTAGGCATACGTTGGGGTCTGTGTTGCTTAGTATATCTTCCCAGCTTATATCGGTTAGGACTTGGTTTACTTGGTCCCACTTTATGTTTTTGTTATTGAAGTTGAATTTGGTGAATGCTCCCTCGTGACTAATCTCATTATGTCGGTCTGGGGCTACACGCATACATGTCTGAACCTCAATTATGTTGTGATCTGAGTATATTGTTTTTGATATGGTGACATTTCTTATCAGATCATCTTTGTTAGTGAAGATGAGGTCTAGTGTATTCTCCAGTCTAGTAGGCTCTATTATTTGCTGGTTTAAATTGAATTTTGTGCAGAGATTTAAAAGCTCGTGTGAGTGTGAGTTTTCATCAGAGCTGCCTCCTGGTGTTGTTACTGCAACAATATTATTTGCTATATTCCTCCATTTTAGGTGCCTTAAGTTGAAATCCCCCAGGAGCAAGATGTTGGGTGCAGGAGCTGGAAGATTTTCCAGACAATGGTCAATTTTTAACAGCTGTTCCTGGAATTGCTGGGATGTTGCATCCGGAGGCTTGTAGACTATCACAATGACTAGGTTTTGGTTCTCTTCTACAAACTCTAAATAATCTTCCAACATCTGCTAGTAAACCATAGCTATTACCTGGAGAGAGTTTACCTGGAGAGAGTTCAGGGGGTCAACTCCCCCGCGGCCCGGTCTGAGACCAGGCCTCCTGGTGGATCAGAGCCTGATCAACCAGGCTGTTGCTGCTGGCTGCACGCAAACCAACATACGAGCCACAGCCCGGCTGATCCGGAACTGACTTTAGGTGCTGACTTTAGAGTACTTTTTTATGGAAATACGAAAATGTGTACGTTCTTGTGGGACTATGAAAACCGTCTAGTTTGTGGAAATACTACAAAAATGTGTTGAGTTTTCAGTAAATGCATTATACACAGCAGAAAGTAATTATTCTTCTAGTAAGGCTTACGCCAGTCATTCTACCATAGCTTATAACAGTGACACTATAGTATTTTTTGTGGTGGAGCGAGAAAAAAATAGAATTGTTTGTGGAAATAGGATGTGTTGTGGTATTGTCAGTGGTGCAGAATATATAACAGAAAATACTCCCACTCGTTCTTCATAGCTAATAATTGTAATTGGTGTGGAGGAGTTAGAAAAAAATCTTGAAAAGTTAGAGTGACATATAAAAGCCCATAATCTCAGGCTGTAAAAGAGGTGCCAGAGGTCACCAGTACTCTCAACACGTAGAAGCTGCCAGCAGTAACCAGGTCACCCAACACCCAAGTCAAACACTTTTATAAGTACACTTTCTAAAACTAAATGCTTTTATATTAGACTTTTACACTACCCAGCCTAGGAGATCTGTCAAGTGTACCAGGAGTATTGTCTGATGTATGAGACACTGAAACTGTAAATAATCTATAAAAGTATATATGTCGAACACAGAAAAAATATACAAACTACAGTATATATAACCAACAATGCAGAAACAAGCGAGATTTTAATTGGGTTATGTGCAACTTCAATGAAAAATCATCTCATGGTTCTTGTGAAAAACTTTTGCAATCATCCACTAATGATAATAAATTAGGAAAATGTTTTCGCGTCTGCCCATGCAATAGTCACCTGTGGGAAAAAATGACAACTATACTGAAAGACAGAAGCACCAAAATATCCTTCTTAGAAAACTTGTCACTGAGGTAAGACAGTCGAGAAAATGAAAGGAGTGGGTCTTGTGGAGGTGTCACCCCTGGTGCTGTTGCTGTTTTGGAGGATAGTACCTGTAAGAATACAGAAATGTAAGTCAGTGCACCAGATGGAGACAAGTGTCCTGGCGCTGGAAAAACAGGTATACAAAAATATATGTGAATTCCAGAGCAACAAAATAACAAACCTACTGGAGCTGGCCAAAAACGGGATGATGCTTCAGAGAATAGTGTTGATACATTACCATTAAAAGCTGGTGGAAGCACTGTTGTTAGTACAGGTGCTGGAGATAATGGGAAGTCAGAAAAAATGCACCAGTAGGGAATGCAGCCACGAAAAATCCTGGCAAACAGAAATCAGGCATAGAATATCTGGAAAAACAAGTGGGACATGCAACTTTGACCATCCCAAATATGCCGCACCCACATGACAACAGGAGAATGTAGCTCTTTTTCTTGTAATTTATTTCACCATGAAATGTGTCAGACCAAGAAAGACAATGTTACAACACATACTGCCAGGCACACTATCTGAAGGCGACAAGAAGATTCAGCCCACGGGAAACAAACCAACGACAGACGTTTTTAAGTGCTAGGAATAAACAAAAGTTGGCATGAAATGGCTTAAATCTTAAACCAATTCGGAAAACTTCTGGAGTGCAGGCACAGTCAGTGGCCTCCACTCCAGAACAACAGATATTAGAGCCAGTAAACAAAGCCCCTAAACCCCCCCATACATACCATCAATAAGGCGACATTTATCTTTGCAAATATACAGAATCTAAAACCATCAACAAATAACAAAATACTTTTCATCAGTGGACTGTTCATAGAGTCAAATGCAATGTTTGTGGCTTTCACAGAGACCCACATAATGGATCACTTTGACAACGAAATATGGATCCCAGGTTATAACCTATTCAGATGCAACAGAATAAACCCTCGAGTGGGGGATTGACCTGTATGTCACGGAGTCGCTCATCGGCTCAGAACTACTAAACACCTCAAACAATCTCGTTGAAGTTTTGGCAGTAAAGATTGAAAACCAAAATTATGTCACTGTGGTTGTATACAAGTCTCCTGATGCAACTTTTCAACAATTCCAAGAACAGCTTTTGAAAACTGACCACTGACTGGAAAAATCTCTCAACTCCTGCCCCAAGTATCTTACTGCTGGTTGATTTCAACATAAGATACCTAATATGGAGGAATATAACAAATAACGTTCTGGAAGAGATCACCCCAGGAGGCAGCTCAGAAGAAAATTCACACACACAAGAGCTATTAAATCTCTTCAACAAATTCGCCTTAAACCAGCAAATAGTGGAGTCAACAAGACTGCAAAATACACTGGACCTCATCTTCACTAATTATGATGATCTGATATGAAATATAATAGTAGCACACATAACACACTCAGATCACAATATAATAGAGGTACAGACATACATGCACCTGGCTCCTGGTCAACAGTACGCTGAGGTCAGTGGTCACCTGCGGTCATATCTGCCTAAGCTCTTGCGAGTTAGCGTGGGCTGTTACCAAGCACCATGGCTTGTTGTAGTCTTTAAAATCTCAGGTTCAAGTTTTGAAGAAGGAGATTCTGCTTCTTCAGGAGGAAAATAGGAGGTTGAAGTTTCGCATAGATGAGTTTGGGAGCGAGTGTGAGAAGGATTTAGCTGGTAAGGAAGGAATGGTCACCAGCAGTGATAGTGGCAGCCGCTTTAAGTGGCAAGTGGTTCACAGTTCAGGAAGAAGGAAGACGAGGAGAGTTAATAGAGAAGATGTGAAGGTAGGAAATCGATTCTCTGTTCTCCAAGACGAGTGTACTTCAGTGGTTAGTGAGGTTGAAGGATGTTACGGTTCGAATCTTAATCTTTAGCCAGGTTAGCGCACTCCGTAACAACACACTTCATAGAATGAGAGGATATGGTTCCAAACTTAGAAATGTAAGGCACAAATAATAGTTACTCAGTCTTTTCTATTTTCTTTTTATTTAAAAGTTTAAATACTTTAGATATTCATAAATATCTATTAAATATCACTTTGTCAGAAACTTTAATTCACACAAGAAAACTCTTAAATAGAATGTACATCATAGACCCCCTCTGGAGACTATGTCAATATGGTCACTACACTTGATAATGATCAGAGGAATATTACTGCTTCCTCAATAGTAACATTACTTGTGTGTAAGTACATATATTGAGAATTAACACTTTCACTGAGTAACTCCCTGGCATAAGGAATATATCACAAAGTTCTAAGCTTGACACTGGTCGTCACATCGTAACCTGAAGGTAACAGTATATAATTGTCTGCAGACTTCACTTCACAATAAACCACAAGTTGGTTCAGGAGTTTCTATAACACAATTCTCTATACAAGTGAGAATAAGGCGGAGTACTAGGAGGGTAGCTCAGTCAATGTACACTGAGTCAGCAGAGAGAGCGAACTGCCATAGACAGTAAATCCCTTCATGACATCAACTCGTCCAAAGGGGGAGAGGGTAGAGCGGTGCAAACTACCCATCAATGGAGATACCTTGTTATAAACCTTAGCCAGGTGTACCTACCTAACACATTACTCAAGATATATATATATATATATATATATATATATATATATATATATATATATATATATATATATATATATATATATATATATATTATATATATATATATATATATATATATATATATATATATATATATATATATATATATATATATATATATATATATACAAACATATATATATATATATATATATATATATATATATATATACATCATACCCGGGTATATTCCTAAATCAGATAGTATTATAAACTAGTGGAATCTTTAATTTAGCTAATATTAAAGAAACCCCGAGTATAATATTAAGTGGATAATACATATAAATTAATCTCATAATGACCTTGGTCATAACAAAGGTACTACTGATTCCCTTGATAATCAAGGTAAGAATATTTAAATAGTAGGCAATTCTCAGGTAAGATATATGGAACGTGCATTTTGTAACAGAGACAGAAAGGTCAGACAGAGAGTGTGTCTTCCTGGAGCTGGTGTTGGTGACAGTCAGCAGGTTGGATAATATTATGGCAGGTAATGGGAACAAGCTCATTATCTGTCTTAGTGCTGGGGGTAATGACATTGGGAAGGGCAGAAGAGAGGAGCTGCTGGATAAGTACAGGTCAGCCATAGAAGTAGTTAGGTCTAAGGGAGGGATCCCAGTCATATGTAGCATCTTGTCTAGAAAGGGAGTGGGCAATGAATGGATGTAGAGGGCAATTGGTATAAATTGCTAGCTATACAGGTACTGCAAGGAACTTGCAATCCCATTCATTGATAACTAGGACCTATTCTTTGGCAAACGTGATATGTATGCAAGGGATGGGGTTCATCTCTCTGGGGATGGAGTGGTTGCATTAGCCAATTCATTTGAGAGGGTAATTGATGACTTGTCTAGGAATTTAAACTGATAGATTATAGAGGTAAGGGTGTTTGTGGGAAACAATCAGGCTGCAGCATTAGGGTTAAAAGCAGCAGTTATTACCGGGATACCTCAGGGATGTGTTTAAAAGACAATATTCAAAATAAAGTTGCTAGTAATAGCAAATCATTTGATCAACAAATAAAGAGGGATAGTAGAGGGCAACGAGTGACTAGCTCCCTTAAGGTATACTATACAAATAGTTGGAGTCTAAGAAATAAGATAGATGAGCTAAGATTACTTGCAAGTGCAGGTAATATAGATATTGTTAGGTAAGACACATATGCAACAGTTAGGTATCTTTATTTCGAAATGTTTCGCCTACACAGTAGGCTTCTTCAGTCGAGTACAGAAAAGTTGATAGAAGCAGAGGATATTTGAAGACGATGTAATCAGTCCATCACCCTTGAAGTTTTGAGGTGGTCAGTCCCTAAGTCTGGAGAAGAGTATTGTTCCATAGTCTGAAACAATATGGAGTTGAAGTGACAGGATGGAGCCTTATATACCACCAGGAGGTGAAATGTAGGCCACTAGTAGAGGTAAGAATGTAGTCGTTGGGAGGTCAGGTCCCTCTCAAATCCAGCCATTCTCACTAGTAGAAGTAGTCCAATTTGATTTCAGGTCTGTAACAAGATACTGATGGACGGATTACATCGTCTTCAAGTATCTTCTGCTTCTATCAACTTTTCTGTACTCGACTGAAGAAGCCTACTGTGTAGGCTAAACGTTTCGAAATAAAGATACCGAACTGTTGCATATGTGTCTTACCTAACAACCTATCGGTATTTTATACCATTTTAATGTTCAATATAGATATTATTGGTATAACAGAGACCTGGTTCAACCTGAAAGATAGAGAAATGCCTTCTGAATGCAACATGCAGGGTTATAAACTATTCCACACTGATAGGGTCAACAGGAAGGGTGGTGATGTGGCGATGTATGTCAGAGAAAATTTAAATTGTTGTCTAATACATGATATAAGATTAGAAACATCGAACACAGAATCTGTTTGGCTACAGTTTCTCGAGGGACGTGACAAATTAATTTTGGGTGTGATTTATAGCCCCCCAAACCTTGATAGGGAGTGCAGTAAGCTGTTATGGGACGAAATTCATAAGACATCTGGATATGAAAATGTTGTGATAATGGGAGATTTTAACTTTAGACAAATTGATTGGAACAATATGACAGGAAATCTTGAGTCTAGTGACTTTCTTGATATGGTTCAGGATTGCTTTTTAGAACAGGTTGTGACAGAATCAACTAGAGGAAACAATCTACTTGACTTGGTTCTTGCCAACAAAGATTCACTAATTAATAATCTTGAGGTTAATGATGAGCTTGGGGTAAGTGATCATAAATCACTTAATTTCAATATATCATGGAATTACCCAGATAACTGCAATCAAATCTCTGTCCCAAATTTTCGCTTGGTCAACTTCATGGGACTGAAAAATTACCTGGGTGGGCTAAATTGGGATGTCCTGACTATGGGTCAGGTAGGTGATTTTGGTTGCCAATATGACGTTTTACAGAGCATAGTTCTAGCTGTCCAGACAACTTTTGTTCCGAGTAGGGAAATTAGATCTAACAAAAAGAATCCCAGATGGATGAACAGTAGATTAAACATCTCATTGGTCAAAAGAGAGGCACATATAGGCGTATTAAAAGAGGGGAGGGGCAGTTAAGAAAACAATATATTCAATTAAAGAGAGAAATAAAGAAGGGAATAAGAAAAGTAAAAAGGGATTATGAGGCTAAGGTTGCAAGGGATTCAAAGACTAACCCAAAAGGGTTCTTTCAGGTATACAGAAGTAAGATTAGGGACAAGATTGGCCCACTTAAGAGTAACTCTGGTCAGATCACTGACAGTGATAAGGATATGTGTGAAATTCTCAATACCTACTTCCTCTCAGTTTTCACCCAGGAAAATACTAGCGATATTCCTGAAATAATAGATTATGTGGAACAGGATGATAATACACTAAAACCCAACAAATCCCCAGGTCCTGATGAACTGTGTGCAAGGGTGTTAAAGGAATGTAAAGAGGAACTTAGCATACCTTTGGCTAATCTTTTTAACATATCACTAGAAACTGGCATAGTGCCTGATAAGTGGAGAATGGCAAATGTAATACCTATTTACAAGGCAGGTGACAGGTCCTTGGCTTCAAACTATAGACCAATAAGCCTTACCTCCGTAGTGGGAAAATTTATGGAATCAATAATTGCCGAAGCAATTCGTAGCCATCTTGAGAGGCACAGACTGATTAATGAATCTCAACACGGTTTTACAAAGAGGCGTTCCTGTCTTATGAATTTACTAACTTTTTTCACTAAGGTGTTTGCGGAGGTAGGTCATGGTAATGAATATGATATTGTGTATATGGACTTCAGTAAGGCTTTCGGTAGAGTTCCACATCAGAGGCTATTGAGGCATGACTGACAAAGAGGCAGCAGAGAGTTTGTATATATGGGGAGAAATCAGAATGGGGGCACGTCACAAGCGGTGTTCCTCAGGGGTCAGTGTTGGGCCCGTTGTTGTTCACAAATTACATAAACGACATATATGAGGGAATAAATAGCGACATAAGCAATTTTGCTGATGACACCAAAATAGGCCGTCCAATTCATTCTAATGACGACACTAGAGCACTCCAGGATGATTTGAATAGACTGATGCAATGGTCGAAGAAGTGGCAGATGCAGTTTAACATTGACAAATGCAAAGTTCTAAATGTTGGACAGTTAAATAACCATGCCACATATAAGCTAAATAATGTAGATCTTAATACTACTGATTGCGAAAAGGATTTAAGAATTCTGGTTAGCAGTAATCTAAAACCAAGACAACAGTGCATTAGTGTTCGCAATAAAGCTAACAGAATTCTTGGCTTCATATCTAGAAGTATATATAATAGAAGTCCTCAGGTTGTTCTTCAACTCTGTATATCCTTGGTTAGGCCTCATTTAGACTATGCTGCTCAGTTCTGGTCACCGTATTACAGAATGGATATAAATGCTCTGGAAAACGTACAGAGGAGGATGACAAAGATGATCCCATGTATCAGAAATCTTCCCTATGAGAATAGACTGAAACCCCCTGAATCTGCACTCTCTCGAAAGGCATAGAATTAGGGAGGATATGATCGAGGTGCATAAATGGAAAACAGGAATAAATAAAGGGGATGTAAATAGCGTGCTGAAATTTTCCAGCCACGACAGGACTCTCAGCAATGGTTTCAAGTTGGAAAAATTCAGATTCAGGAAGGATATAGGAAAGCACTGGCTTGGTAATAGAATTGTGGATGAGTGGAATAAACTCCCAAGTACAGTTATTCAGGCTAAAACGTTGTGTAGCTTTAAAAATAGGTTAGATAAATACATGGGTGGGTGTGGTTGGGTGTGAGTTGGTTCTGACTAGCTTGTGCTGCTGGGTCTGGTGCCGTGCTCCATCCTTGAGTGGAGGTGACCAGACTGGGTGACCCACCCGGGGGTGTGGGTCATTGGGCTTATCCGGGGGGATTACATGGACCTGCTCCGCATGGGTCAGTAGGCCTGTTGCAGTGTTCTTTCTTTCTTATATTCTTATAAGGTGATTACTTATGAGGGTGCCTTCACTAAATTCAACTTCAATAACAAGAACATACAGTAGAAGTGAAGAAAGTTGTGATGTCCTCTGAACCAAGATTCCATGATGCTGCAGTTTCTGACAAGTTGTACATGAACGGATGCAATACCAACAAGATGAAAATTAGACACAAATGCCACATCTGGGTATCTTTATTGTAGACATTTAGCCATCCAGTGGATTTATCAATACAAATTCTACGACGTAATTTGAAGACAGTAGAACTATATACGAAAGATGAGGTAATGAGTCCCTCAACCTTGGAGTTGGTGTGAAGAGCACCGTAGTCATGAAGAGTCTGGAGCACAGGCAAAAAGGGTGGCGCTTGTTTACTGACGTCAGGTGAAAAAGGGGTGGGTAGCAGATGTCTGTTACCCGTCTTTTTCACATTCTTTACGATCAAGCTCTTCTTCACCGAGTTTATCACTTCGAGGGTTATTTTCATTCCCAAGGACTAGGACTATACACTTGTCCACACTGAACTTCATCTGCCACTTTTCAGACCAAGACATTAATTTGTCCATATCCTCCTGGAGCTCACTGGTATCCTTTGCAGAATGAATCATAGAACCTATTTTTGTATCATCAGCAAATATGCTCATGTCACTTGTAATTCCTTCATCAAGGTCATTAATGTAAATTATGAACAACAATCACTAGTGGAGAGTCACTAGTAACTAATCCCCATTCAGATTTGACGCCAATAATGGAAACTCTGTTTTCTAATGGTAAGCCATGCCTCTATCCTTGCTAGAACTTTACCTCCTATACCATGAGCTGCAACTTTTCTTAAGCGTATTTTGTGAGGTACTCTATCGAAGGCTTTACTGAAATCCAAATAAAAAATAATAAATACTTTATCACTGTCAACTGCCTCAAATGTTTTATTGAAGAACGTCAGCAAGTTTGTCAGGCAGGAACGACCTCGTGAATTCATGCTGAGATTCATTAATCAAATTATGCTCATCAGCGTGACTTCTAATAATATCTAATAATTTGCTTAGTATGGACGGTAATTTGATGGAAGGGACTTATTCCCTGATTTGAATATAGGAACCACATTAGCCATCTTCCACATCTCTGGCACAACACCGGTAAGGATGGACGCCTTAAACACACCCGTTAATAGCTGATTAAGCTCCATCTTGCATTCTTTAAGTATCCTGGAAAACAACTCGTCGGGTCCTGGGGACTTATTTTGTTTTAGCTTATCTATCTGTTTGATAACCATGTCCCTCGTGACAGAGGTATTAGTTAATTTTAATTCTTCAGGAACTGAAATAATTGTTAATTTTTGGAATCTCATTTACATCTTCTTGTGTAAAAACTGACAAAAAATAATCATTAAATAGAGAACACATTTCCAGTTCGTTATCCGTCAGCTGTCCATTCCCAATTTTCAGAAGTCCTACTTTTTCCCTCACCTTCGTCCTATACACTTGAAAGAACCCTTTTGGGTTAGGCTTTGATTCATTAGCAACTCTAATTTCATAGTCACGTTCAGCCTTTCTAATCCCCTTTTTTACTTCTCCTTTGTATGGACTGATGAAGCCACTGTGTGGCGAAACGTTTCCTCAATAAAGATACCCAAGAGTTGCACATGTGTCTAATTTACATAAGAACATAAAAACATAAGAACATAAGAAAGGAGGAACACTGCAGGAGGCCTGCTGGCCCATACTAGGCAGGTCCTTTACAATTCATCCCACTAACAAAACATTTTGTGTACGAATGGTATATAATACCGACAAGATGAGAGTAAGACACATGTGCAACATCTGGGTATCTTTATTGTAGACGTTTCGCCATCCAGTGGCTTTATCAATACAAATTCCAGGACATAACTTGAAGACAGTAGAACTATGTACAGAAGATGAGGTAATCAGTCCCTCAACCTAGGAGTAGGTGCGAACAGCACCATAGTCGTGGAGATTCTGAAGCAGAAGAAAGAATCCTGGCGCTTATATAGTAACGTCAGGTGAAGCAGACGAGGGCAAATTCACTGGTGGGCGGGATTCCCCAGTGGAAGAATCTCCACGACTATGGTGCTGTTCGCACCTACTCCTAGGTTGAGGGACTGATTACCTCATCTTCTGTACATAGTTCTACTGTCTTCAAGTTATGTCCTGGAATTTGTATTGATAAAGCCACTGGATGGCGAAACGTCTACAATAAAGATACCCAGATGTTGCACATGTGTCTTACTCTCAACAAAACATTTGCCCAACCCAATTTTCAATGCCACCCAAGAAATAAGCTCTGATGTGCAAGTCCCACTCAAATCCAACCCCTCCCACTCATGTACTTATCCAACTTAAATTTGAAACTACCCAAAGTCCCAGCCTCAATAACCCAACTAGGTAGACTGTTCAAGATTGATGGACTGAACACATCGTCAGTACAGTCAAGAAGACTCTCTTCGACCCCGCCGGATTGTAGAATTTATATTCTACGAACATCACATCCTTTTCACAATGCTGTCGAATCGTGTGAAAATCAAGCCTGTGAATGGTGCAATAAATGACTCCTCGAAGTTAGCTTTAGCTACTGTCGTTAAGACCTGCCTGCAGGTCAAATTTACGGCAATCCACTCTCTGAAGGACTCCTTCATTGTCGTCTGCACAGACGACACGGAAGCATCAAAACTTATGGAAGACTCTTCAATCAGGACCCTACAAACACAACAATTCACTCTATCCCCGTCTCCATTCTTGAAGTCGAAATGTTCGGTCTTTGTGAAAAGACTGGACAATATGGTCACCTCTCTCTCTACTGAAGCACTGAAGACATCTATTGAGGAACAAAACACCTGGGCCTCGGTAGACAGCATCTACAAGATCCCTAACGCCTCATCTATGCTAAAGATTACATTTTCAGACATCTCCATGGCTGCCCAAGCTCTCTCTGACGGTCTGGCCATCTCATATTACCACATCCACGCTAGTCATATAGAACAAGAACGTTTCACATACATCTCCCACTGCTGGACCTGCTACTCCTATAAACACACCACCAAGGACTGCCCCATCAAGAATAAGAAGTTTTGTTCAAAATGTGGGAATGATGGACACGATTTCAGATCCTGCACCATTACTACAGCACCAACTTGTCTAAACTGCAAGGGTAATCATCATACCCTTGCAGCTAAGTGCCCAATCCGGAAAGAAATCATACTGAAGAAAACTAAAGTTCTGAAGAACACCTCCAATTCACCGACACACGCTGCAATAACCAAACCACAAACCGACACCACCAAGACTCTACACGCTAATCTACAGGCACCATCGCCCAGCAACTCCCTCTCTCCACTCCCAGACGGAGATTCCTCAAAGGTGCTGTACTGCATGGTGTATGCACACCTTGCAAACGCAGCAAACCCCGGCACTTTCAACACCACTATTAACGAACTATTCCGTCTGAACAACATGCCTGCCTTCAATTTTCCGGACTCCACACCTTCAGCAGACATACTCAAGATCCTTCCCAACGTCCTGAACTTTACTGCACCTGCAGACCTGTCTCCTGCCCAAGCAACTGCTCCTGCAACTTCTATAACCACTTCCACCGCTGACAACGTTGATCATGTTGCCTCAACCACCGTCTCCCACCTCTCCCAGCCTGCTGTTACACAACCATTACACCTTACAGCTGCCCCTGTCGACCCTCAGTCACCGGCAACCACCATTGTAGATTCTCCCAATGAATCCACTCCAGAAGAGGAAGATAACGACGACTCCAGTAAACCCTCATGGGAAAACCTTACCTTTTACACTTCTCCTTCAAATACTGACACCATGACCTGTACTGAACTCTACAAAAGCCTCGGTGCTGGAACAGTCAAGTATGCATGTGAATCACCGCTTCACTTCTCACTCACCCAAGTTCTTGAGTTCATCAAGCCTCTACGTTTCACCTTCAGTAACAAGGCTAAACTATACCACCTATCTAGAAGCAGCTTCAAAAAGTTCGAAAATGGCTCCATTGCTAACCTGCCTCCTCAGTTACTCCTATAACTCCCATGTGTTCTACCCTCTGATGTGACCTAGCCTGCTGCCAACTACTCAAGATTCAAGACTTCAACTACCACAAGTCCAATGCAACAGTCCCTGCTATTCCTGTTCTCAAGTCTGCCCCACGATCGCCTTAGCTGCTGGGTAAGCCCTGGCTCTATTTCTCTGACTAAGAACACTCCTCTCCAGAGCTATTCTTCATCTGTCCCATCTTCCCCGCTCATCCCATTGGGATCTTACCTGAACTTGTTTGCTTTGCTTTGCTTCTTCTGCTTCAGAATCTCCACGACTATGGTGCTGTTCGCACCTACTCCTAGGTTGAGGGACTGATTACCTCATCTTCTGTACATAGTTCTACTGTCTTCAAGTTATGTCCTGGAATTTGTATTGATAAAGCCACTGGATGGCGAAACGTCTACAATAAAGATACCCAGATGTTGCACATGTGTCTTACTCTCAACAAAACATTTGCCCAACCCAATTTTCAATGCCACCCAAGAAATAAGCTCTGATGTGCAAGTCCCACTCAAATCCAACCCCTCCCACTCATGTACTTATCCAACTTAAATTTGAAACTACCCAAAGTCCCAGCCTCAATAACCCAACTAGGTAGACTGTTCCACTCATCAACTACCCTATTTCCAAACCAATACTTTCCTATGTCCTTTCTAAATCTAAACTTATCTAATTTAAATCCATTGCTGCGGGTTCTCTCTTGGAGAGACATCCTCAAGACCTTATTAATATCCCCTTTATTAATACCTATCTTCCACTTATACACTTCGATCAGGTCTTCCCTCATTCTTCGTCTAACAAGTGAATGTAACTTAAGAGTCTTCAATCTTTCTTCATAAGGAAGATTTCTAATGCTATGTATTAATTTAGTCATCCTACGCTGAATGTTTTCTAACGAATTTATGTCCATTCTGTAATATGGAGACCAGAATTGAGCTGCATAATCTAGGTGAGGCCTTACTAATGATGTATAAAGCTTCAGTATGACCTCTGGACTTCTATTGCTTACACTTCTTGATATAAATCCCAGTAATCTATTTGCCTTATTACGTACGCTTAGGCATTGCTGTCTTGGTTTAAGGTTGCTGCTTACAATAACCCCCAAGTCCTTTTCGCAATCTGTATGGCTAAGTTCTACATTATTTAGCTTATAAGTACTAGGGTTATGGGCACTCCCACGCTTCAGAACCTTGCATTTATCTACATTGAACTGCATCTGCCACTTTTCTGACCAAGAATAGAGTTTGTTTAAATTTAACAACATGTCGGTTCTCTGAACCATTCATCTATAAAATGAACATATTGGTCAATAAGGTTAACCTCTTCTCTTTTGATGAGCCTATAAATTCCTCTTTTCTTTCCTATAGATGCTTTTGCCTCCTGTTAACCCATTTGGGATCGTTGTTGTTTGACCTAGTTTCTCTCTGGGAAATGTATAAACTCTGAGTACAATGAACATTGTTAAGAAAATAATCATAAACCCAAATCCCATGGTAATCGTTTGATCATCGTCAATAAAATCATTAGCTAGATAACCCCAGTCGAGATTGGACAGGTGTCCCCTAAGTCCAATATAATCGGCAGAACGGAAATCGGGGATTTAAGAACATAAGAACATAAGAAAGAAGGAACACTGCAACAGGTCTACTGACCCATGCGAAGCAGGTCCATGTCCTCCCGGATTAGCTCAACGACCCCATCCCCCGCATTAGCATAATGACCCACCCATAAATAACAAAAAGGCACAGTACCGTGACTGGAGCGATACACAAATGACCCACCCAGTCTGGTTACCTCCACTCAAGGAGCACGGCACCAGACCAGCAGCACAAGCTAGTCAGGTCCAACTCACACCCACCCACACCCACTCATGCATTTATCTAACCTATTTTTAAAACTACACAACGTTTTAGCCTGAATAACTGTACTCGGGAGTTTGTTCCTCTCATCCACAATTCTATTACTAAACCAGTGCTTTCCTATATCCTTCCTGAATCTGAATTTTTCCAACTTGAAACCATTGCTGCGAGTCCTGTCTTGGCTAGAAATTTTCAGCAGACTATTTACATCCCCTTTATTTATTCCTGTTTTCCATTTATACACCTCGATCATATCCCCCCTAATTCTACGCCTTTCGAGAGAGTGCAGATTCAGGGCCTTCAGTCTATCCTCATAGGAAAGATTTCTGATACATGGGATCATCTTTGTCATCCTCCTCTGTACGTTTTCCAGAGCATTTATATCCATTCTGTAATACGGTGACCAGAACTGAGCAGCATAGTCTAAATGAGGCCTAACCAAGGATATATAGAGTTGAAGAACAACCTGAGGACTTCTATTATTTATACTTCTAGATATAAAGCCAAAAATTCTGTTAGCTTTATTGCGAACCCTAATGCACTGTTGTCTTGGTTTTAAATTACTGCTAACCAGAACTCCTAAATCCTTTTCGCAATCAGTAGTATTAAAATCTACATTATTTAATTTATATGTGGCATGGTTATTTACCTGTCCAACATTCAGAACTTTGCATTTGTCTATATTAAACTGCATCTGCCACTTCTCCGACCATTGCATCAGTCTATTCAAGTCGTCATGGAGTGCTCTAGTGTCCTCATTAGAATGAATTGGACGGTCTATTTTGGTGTCATCATCAAATTTGCTTATGTCGCTATTTATTCCCTCATCTATGTCGTTTATGTAAATTGTGAACAACAATTTTTACCGAGAAAAACACACCTGCCCTGGATAAGTGAACCCCATCCCTGGCATACATGTCATTTTTTTCCATGGAAGTCGTCCCAGTTGTCAATGAATGGTACTTCATTATCCTTACAGTGTTTGTCCAGCCTGCAGTTTATTCCAATCACTCTTGACAGCCATTCATTTCCAATACCCCTTCTTGGCAAAATCCACATACTGCAGAGCTCCCTCCCTTCTTCCTAATAATGTCTATTGTTGCCCTGTACCTTCTAACTAAATCCTCACTTCTACGCTTGCCTACATCATTACCTGCAGCATCATTACCTTGCCTACATCATTACCTGACAACATGATGCTGTCAGGCCAGCAAACAATATCCTCCATCCTAGCCCCAGGGAAGCACACCCCTCTGTCTCCTACTCCTATCCTTCAAACAGAAGGCCCTATCCATGTACCTAATCTGACTGTCCCCAACAAGCACAATATTCTTACTTTCCTTGTTCTTCATTGTGACTTTCCCAGTAGTCTACTCACATTCGTCTGGTAGCACAGAGAAAGGGTTCGAATTTTCCACAGCAGTCTCTTGCTTCTTTATCGTTTCTACCTCTCCATTCATCCTCTTGATCTTCAACTTCTTTCCATGCTGTACGGCCACTGCCAGGTTCCTTTCCTGACCTGAGGACTCACAACAGGAGGACTACTACGAATACTCTTGTTTTCCTCCTCCAAGCGCCATCTCTAGCTTAGCCAACCTTAGTTCCTCCTTAACTGCTGGTAAAGTTGCTCTATGGAGGGCATTTTGGTTCAGTCCACAGAGAGTACACTAGACACGTCTTCACTGAGCAAGGTACAGGTCACCATTGATTCTAGGCTTCTAGGTTTTCTAGGCTTTAAAGGTCCCATTACTTGGACCCGTTGTAGCAAGACTTTGTTACCAATGCAAAGAAAGGCAGGTTTTCATGCCAGGTACGGTGATATTGTTAAAATTGTGAAAATTATGCATTATGCTTATATTAGACCATTGGCTGATTATGCCACACCACTACTTGCTCTTGTGTCAGAATGGAAGTTTGGCGGGCTGGAAAAACTGCAGAAAGAAGCAATGAGGATCATTCTAGGATGCCCTCATACTGTCAAAATTCTAAATAATCAGAAGGAACTTGACATTCCAAGTATCGTGTCACCGAAAGAAATGTCCTCATTGCGGTCAACATGCTTAGGTGAGCCTATTCAAACCCTTCCACTGAAACTCTTCAAACTTTCCTCAGCACTAGTAAACACTCCTCCAGATGGATCGAAAATAGTGGAAGTGATCTCTGCATGAACCAGCGCCACTTACCCGCTTCATGGGATATTACCGCATTCCAAACCACTATCCCTCTGTTTCACCCCAAAAATCTTTTTAAATCCGAACCTAAGCTTCGAAATGAAGCCAAGCAGGATGCCTAAAGCTCTACTGATGATGTAATCACTCAGCACACTCTTTCACATACGTATATATATCGATGGTTCTGTTCACCATTCCTCTGGTGCAGCTGGTAGTGCTGCTGTTGTCATGCAGAGTGATGGCTGTGATGGCTGTGATGGCTCTTAAATAAATTGGAGTACGCATGTATCTAAGGATCATACTTTATTAGTAACTGATTCTGTATCATCCACAAATGCTCTCAACTCTTTCAAGCATAATCTGTGGTTTGCTTGTGCTTGTTTCAGAAGAAAGACACAGGTATGGTAGCATTGTGGACAGTGGAGTCGGAGTGCACTTTTGATGCATGATAGAACTGATGAAATGGCTAAGTTATATGCTTTCAAAAAGGGAGTAGATTGCAATCCTGGGCTGTCAGATAGCAGTCAAATTTTCAAAGTTTATTCTCTATAAGGATTACAATGCTGAGTTTACAGAAATTTGGTTATTGTTTGGTTTACATGTAGTAAAATTGTGATTACAGAGTGTACCACTAGAACGCTTAGCATGGCTAGGCATTTCGGGCATACTTAGTTTTATTCTTAATCGTAAAATATTACAAATTATGAGGTAAGTTGGTATTATGGCTAAGTGACTAAATACTAGTTTGTGAGTTTAGCAATGTGAATGCTTTTGTTTTGGCACAGTATATAGTTTCAGTATTGGAGTATCACAGGATTCATTATTTTAAGACTGAGAATAATAATACGAAAAGGGCTTCAACTGAACTTAAGTGACCTAAGAGTAACACCAGTCTGTCCATCATAATTTTTTCATGAAGGAGGAGCCACCTAAATTACTGGGAATGGTTGAAGTCCCGTGATTTGTATTCCCTGGAACGCAGGCGAGAGAGATACATGATAATATACACTTGGAAAATCCTAGAGGGATTAGTACCAAACATGCACACAACAATCACTCCCTACGAAAGCAAAAGACTCGGGAGGAGATGCAACATCCCCCCAATGAAAAGCAGGGGTGCCACTAGCACGATAAGAGACAACACAATAAGTGTCAGGGGCCCAAGACTGTTCAACTGCCTCCCAGCATACATAAGGGGGATTACCAATAGACCAGCCGGGCTGTGGTTCCTACGTCAGTTTTCTTACGGCCAGCAGTAGCAGCCTGGTTGATAAGACCCTAATCCACCATGAGGCCTGGTCTCAGACCGAGCCGCGGAGGCATTCACCCCTGAAACCCTCTCCAGGTGTGCTCCAGGTATACATATCTATAGTGCATCCAACAAAATAAGTCGCCTCTTGGATGTCACTACCGCCCGGCTCCGGCTGTCACTACCGCCCGGCTCCGGCTGTCACTACCGCCCGGCTCCGGCTGGGTTACAAGTATCTTTGGCAGGTTAAATCACCACCACCAGATGTAGACCAAACGAAATGTAAACTTTGCCAGATGAACTACTGTCACACCCTGCGTCATTATGTACTGGAGTGTGATCAAATTAATGAATTTAGAAACAACTCACTCAGAAATGTTCAAGAAATGTCAAGTATTATATCCACAGTGTTATATTACAAACCATCCTGGAAGAATGTCCTGACTTTACTAAGTGTAAATTAATCATTACCACCGTGTATGTCCAAGTTAATGTCTGCTTAAGTAATTCATACGAGTGTGACCATATGTATATATGTAGAAGTTCATTATCTTTGTAACTTGTTCAGTTGTCAGTACGTTGAGGTCCAGTTCCTGGACCCAGTATGTTCCTCCGTAATCTTTCGACTACGCCCACACCGACGGTATGTTGTGCTTAATAAAAATGTTAAAATATCTAGAATGTGCTTAGTATATTAATAATAATAATAATAATAATAATAATATTACTAATAAAAATAATAATAAAAATAATAATAATAATAATAATAATAATAATAATAATAATAATAATATTATTATTATTATTATTATTATTTTTTTATCATCACACTGGCCGATTCCCAACAAGGCAGGGTGACCCACCAAGGCAGGGTGGCCCGAAAAAGAAAAACTTTCACCATCATTCACTCCATCACTGTCTTGCCAGAAGGGTGCTTTACACTACAGTTTTTAAACTGCAACATTAACACCCCTCCTTCAGAGTGCAGGCACTGTACTTCCCATCTCCAGGACTCAAGTCCGGCCTGCCGGTTTCCCTGAACCCCTTCATAAATGTTACTTTGCTCACACTCCAACAGCACGTCAAGTATTAAAAACCATTTGTCTCCATTCACTCCTATCAAACACGCTCACGCATGCCTGCTGGAAGTCCAAGCCCCTCGCACACAAAACCTCCTTTACCCCCTCCCTCCAACCTTTCCTAGACCGACCCCTACCCCGCCTTCCTTCCACTACAGACTGATACACTCTTGAAGTTATTCTGTTTCGCTCCATTCTCTCTACATGTCCGAACCACCTCAACAACCCTTCCTCAGCCCTCTGGACAACAGTTTTGGTAATTCCGCACCTCCTCCTAACTTCCAAACTACGAATTCTCTGCATTATATTCACACCACACATTGCTCTCAGACATGACATCTCCACTGCCTCCAGCCTTCTCCTCGCTGCAACATTCATCACCCATGCTTCACACCCATATAAGAGCGTTGGTAAAACTATACTCTCATACATTCCCCTCTTTGCCTCCAAGGACAAAGTTCTTTGTCTCCACAGACTCCTAAGTGCTCCATTCACCCTTTTCCCCTCATCAATTCTATGATTCACCTCATCTTTCATAGACCCATCCGCTGACACGTCCACTCCCAAATATCTGAATACATTCACCTCCTCCATACTCTCTCCCTCCAATCTGATATCCAATCTTTCATCACCTAATATTTTTGTTATCCTCATAACCTTACTCTTTCCTGTATTCACTTTCAATTTTCTTCTTTTACACACCCTACCAAATTCATCCACCAATCTCTGCAACTTCTCTTCAGAATCTCCCAAGAGCACAGTGTCATCAGCAAAGAGCAACTGTGACAACTCCCACTTTATGTGTGATTCTTTATCTTTTAACTCCACGCCTCTTGCCAAGACCCTCGCATTTACTTCTCTTACAACCCCATCTATAAATATATTAAACAACCACGGTGACATCACACATCCTTGTCTAAGGCCTACTTTTACTGGGAAATAATTTCCCTCTTTCCTACATGCTCTAACTTGAGCCTCACTATCCTCGTAAAAACTCTTCACTGCTTTCAGTAACCTACCTCCTACACCATACACTTGCAACATCTGCCACATTGCCCCCCTATCCACCCTGTCATACGCCTTTTCCAAATCCATAAATGCCACAAAGACCTCTTTAGCCTTATCTAAATACTGTTCACTTATATGTTTCACTGTAAACACCTGGTCCACACACCCTCTACCTTTCCTAAAACCTTGTTCATCTGCTATCCTATTCTCCGTCTTACTCTTAATTCTTTCAATAATAACTCTACCATACACTTTACCAGGTATACTCAACAGACTTATCCCCCTATAATTTTTGCACTCTCTTTTATCCCCTTTGCCTTTATACAAAGGAACTATGCATGCTCTCTGCCAATCCCTAGGTACCTTACCCTCTTCCATACATTTATTAAATAATTGCACCAACCACTCCAAAACTATATCCCCACCTGCTTTTAACATTTCTATCTTTATCCCATCAATCCCGGCTGCCTTACCCCCTTTCATTTTACCTACTGCCTCACGAACTTCCCCCACACTCACAACTGGCTCTTCCTCACTCCTACAAGATGTTGTTCCTCCTTGCCCTATACACGAAATCACAGCTTCCCTATCTTCATCGACATTTAACAATTCCTCAAAATATTCCCTCCATCTTCCCAATACCTCTAACTCTCCATTTAATAACTCTCCTCTCCTATTTTTAACTGACAAATCCATTTGTTCTCTAGGCTTTCTTAACTTGTTAATCTCACTCAAAAACTTTGTCTTATTTTCAACAAAATTTGTTGATAACATCTCACCCACTCTCTCATTTGCTCTCTTTTTACATTGCTTCACCACTCTCTTAACCTCTCTCTTTTTCTCCATATACTCTTCCCTCCTTGCATCACTTCTACTTTGTAAAAACTTCTCATATGCTAACATTTTCTCCCTTACTACTCTCTTCACATCATCATTCCACCAATCGCTCCTCTTCCCTCCCGCACCCACTTTCCTGTAACCACAAACTTCTGCTGAACACTCTAACACTACATTTTTAAACCTTCCCCATACCTCTTCGACCCCATTGCCTATGCTCTCATTAGCCCATCTATCCTCCAATAGCTGTTTATATCTTACCCTAACTGCCTCCTCTTTTAGTTTATAAACCTTCACCTGTCTCTTCCCTGATGCTTCTATTCTCCTTGCATCCCATCTACCTTTTACTCTCAGTGTAGCTACAACTAGAAAGTGATCTGATATATCTGTGGCCCCTCTATAAACATGTACATCCTGAAGTCTACTCAACAGTCTTTTATCTACCAATACATAATCCAACAAACTACTGTCATTTCGCCCTACATCATATCTTGTATACTTATTTATCCTCTTTTTCTTAAAATATGTATTACCTATAACTAAACCCCTTTCTATACGAAGTTCAATCAAAGGGCTCCCATTATCATTTACACCTGGCACCCCAAACTTACCTACCACACCCTCTCTAAAAGTTTCTCCTACTTTAGCATTCAGGTCCCCTACCACAATTACTCTCTCACTTGGTTCAAAGGCTCCTATACATTCACTTAACATCTCCCAAAATCTCTCTCTCTCCTCTGCATTCCTCTCTTCTCCAGGTGCATACACGCTTATTATGACCCACTTCTCGCATCCAACCTTTACTTTAATCCACATAATTCTTGAATTTACACATTCATATTCTCTTTTCTCCTTCCATAACTGATCATTCAACATTACTGCTACCCCTTCCTTTGCTCTAACTCTCTCAGATACTCCAGATTTAATCCCATTTATTTCCCCCCACCGAAACTCCCCTACCCCCTTCAGCTTTGTTTCGCTTAGGGCCAGGACATCCAACTTCTTTTCATTCATAACATCAGCAATCATCTGTTTCTTGTCATCCGCACTACGTCCACGCACATTCAAGCATCCCAGTTTTATAAAGTTTTTCTTCTTCTCTTTTTTAGTAAATGTCTACAGGAGAAGGGGTTACTAGCCCATTGCTCCCGGCATTTTTAGTCGCCTCATACGACACGCATGGCTTACGGAGGAAAGATTCTTTTCCACTTCCCCATGGACAATAGAAGAAATAAAGAGGAACAAGAGCTATTTAGAAAAAGGAGAAAAACCTAGATGTATGTATATATATATATATGCATGTGCGTGTCTGTGAAGTGTGACCAAAGTGTAAGTAGGAGTAGCAAGATATCCCTGTTATCTACCAGCAATCCTACCATCATGCAAAACAGTTACAGGTTTCTGTTTCACAGTCATCTGGCAGGACGGTAGTACTTCCCTGGGTGGTTGCTGTCTACCAACCTACTACCTATTATTATTATTATTATTATTATTGTTATTATGAATTTATTGGTTGACTTTAATTAAGCCCAGTTAAGCGTCAGTCACTTGTACGATTATTTTGAATGTAGTAATTAACTGTTGACTTACCTCCAAGTACGTATATTATAATCCCTAAAATAGGGATTAAAGTTCTGGATATATGATCACTAAGAGTGATACACATCTCTTAATATATATATTCTTACCCAACCTTATTATCAACAACAAACTGATATGTAGTAAAGGTTTAGCTTGATAATATTGTAAGGTATATAAGAGTGAAGGATGAAGACAGGGAGTGTATATATTACCTTGCGGCCATGATGCGCTATGGCTCTACTCTTCTCTGGTGAGTAGTGATGTGTGTGTCCTGGAGGTGTTGGTTTATTTGACTCCCCAGCGGTCAGGACTGACCAAATGAAACAGGTACCAACAAGCTGTTGCATAGTCTCTACCCTGTGTGTTTAGGGCTCAAGTGAGGTACTGAAGTAACAGTACTGACGACTTTACTAGTTGCTAGAGGAGGATAGCATTGTATCACCGCTACCACACTTGAAGCGCAGCGCTATCACAATTCCTAGAAAACCTATCAGGTGGACAATTAAGTGGGTGGCACTCACGAGGGCACGACGCTAGTCACTCAGAAATATAACCCATACTTAATCTTAATCCTAAGTCAAAAACTTTTGTGAGTGGCACTTATAGTCAGCAGAACTGCTGGCATCTCTAACCTGCAGTGTGGGTAAATCCTTTGTTCTTCACAGTGGGTGACACCAGTGTTAAGCAGAGTGGGTGACTCCCATACCTAAAGAGAAGGTAGCACATTTCCGCGGAGTGGATGTCACCTCTGTTCGGCAGTGGTTGGCATCCTTGTTTTGCAGAGTAGGTGGCAACTTTGGCCTGCAATATGGATGGCACCCAGAGTGGATCATCCAGTAGCAAACACTTACCACTTGCTAGTGACACTATCAAACACTTACCACTTGCTAGTGACACTATCAAACACTTACCACTTGCTAGTGACACTATCAAACACTTACCACTTGCTAGTGACACTATCAAACACTTACCACTTGCTAGTGACACTATCAAACACTTACCACTTGCTAGTGACACTATCAAACACTTACCACTTGCTAGTGACACTATCAAACACTTACCACTTGCTAGTGACACTGTCAAAGGGCCGACATAAAAAAATGAGATTTTTTAAAATTATATTCTATATTTCTCAATAAAACATCCAAATTGTTCTTATTTTCCCCATAATTACTATTTTACTCTCTAGCATCTTGTTTCATTCTTCTCCTTTTCTCTGTCTTATCCAGATTTTTCTCACATAAACCATAATGTAATCTACTTCCGTAAATTAAAATTTTGAGAGGTAATCAGATCCTCTCAACTGTTACGTTTAATTTATACAGTATTATTATTATTATTATTATTCAAAGAGTTATTTTTTTTAAATATGTTACATATTTACACGAATATTTATGGTAACAAAAAACTGGCGAACAAATAAGCACAAGAACACAGTAAAATTTTCCCAGACATTCCAAGGCTGACATCAGTTTTCAACACGACTTTATCAGAGTCAACGTCGCGTCTCTTCTCGTGACGCAGTCACTATTCTTGATTATGTGGGAGTTTCAGTGGCAGTCACTGATCATGTGGAGGTGTCAGTGACAGTCACTGATCACGTGGGGGTGTCAGTGACAGTCACTGATCATGTGGAGGTGTCAGTGATAGTCACTGATCATGTAGGGGTGTCAGTGACAATCACTGATTATGTGGGGGTGTCAGTGACAGTCACTGATCATGTGGAGTTGTCAGTGATAGTCACTGATCATGTGAAGTTGTCAGTGACAGTCACTGATCATGTGGAGTTGTCAGTGACAGTCACTGATCATATGGAGTTGTCAGTGACAGTCACTGATTATGTGGGGGTGTCAGTGACAGTCACTGATCATGTAGTGTACTCACCTGCTTGTGGTTCCACTGGTCGATTCACAGCTCCTGGCCCCGCTATTAAGTCACTCTTCCTGGCCCGTGAGCTTTATCATACCTCTTCTTAAAGCTATGTATGGATCCTGCCTCCAATAAATCACTTCCCAGACTATTCAATTTCCTGAAAACTCTGTGACCGAAGAAATACTTCGTAACATCCCGGTGATTCTTCTGAGTCTTCAGTTTCCAACTGTGACCCTTTGTTGCTGTGTCCAATCCCTGGAACATCATGTCTCTGCCCACCTTGTCAATTCCTCAGTATTTCATATGTCATTATCATGTCCCCCCTATCTCTCCTGTCCTCCAGTGTCGTCAGGTTGATTTCCCTTAACCTCTTCTCGTAGGACATGCCCCTTAGCACCGGGTCTAGTCTTGTTGCAAACCTTTGCCCTTTCTCTAACTTCCTTACGTGCTTGGCTACGTGTGGGGTCCAAACTGGTGCTGCATACTCCAATATGAGCCTAATGTGCGCCTCAGATGTACCCAGTGTTAGTCTCATCCCAAGATCCTTTTCCTTGAGTAAGGTTTG
Source organism: Cherax quadricarinatus (assembly GCF_038502225.1). Taxonomy (NCBI): domain Eukaryota; kingdom Metazoa; phylum Arthropoda; class Malacostraca; order Decapoda; family Parastacidae; genus Cherax; species Cherax quadricarinatus. The sequence continues at coordinate 30,902,239 of NC_091336.1, read as the reverse complement.
TAGTCTCTGGCCCCCTAGACTGTGCTCCGTCTGCGGTCTTCTTTACACTTCCCCAATCTTCATTACTTTGCCCTTGGTGGTGGTTGAACTCTAAGATCCAGTTTCTAGACTAGGCCTGCAGCCTGTCCAGATCCCTTTGTAATTCTGCCTGGTCTTCGTCCGATTGAATTCTCATCAACTTCATATCATTTTCAAACAGGGACAATTCTGATTCTATTCCTTCCGTCATTTCACATATACCAGAAACACCACTGGTCCTAGGACTGACCCCTGTGAAACCCCACTCGTCGCAGGCGCCCACTCTGACACCTGGTCACGTACCATGAATAGCTGTTGTCTTCCCGACAGGTATTCCCTGATCCATTGCAGCACCATCCCTGTTATACCTGCCTGGTCCTCAAGCTTATGCACTAATCTCTTCGGTGGAACTGTGTCAACAGACCTTCTACAGTTCAAGAAAGTGCAATCTACCCACTCCTCTCTCTCTCTTGTCTTACTGCTGTCACCCTGTCATGGAACTCCAGAAAGCTTGTGACAGGATTTCCCATTCCCAAAACCGTGCTGGGTGTCGTTGATAAGCTCATTCCTTTCTAGGTTCTCCACCATTCTACTTCTGATAATCTTCTCCATGACTTTTGTATACTATTCATGTCAGTGACACTGGTCTGTAGCTTAATGCTTCGTATCTATCTCCCTTTTTAAAAATTGGGACTACATTTGCACTCTTCCATTCCTCAGGTAGTCGCACTGTTTCGATTGATGTGTTGAAGATTGTTGTTTGTGACGCAACCAGCTCCTCTGCTCCCTCTCTCAGGATCCACGGAGAGATGTTATTCGGTCCCATTGCCTTTAAGGTATCTAGCTCGCTCAGCAGCCTCTTCACTTCTTCCTCGATTGTAAGTATTGTGTCCAACACTTGATGTACCCCATATCTGCATCTTTCTGGAGTCTCTTCTGTCTCCTCTGTGAACACTTCTTTGAATCTCATGTTGAAGTCCTCACATACTTCTCGGTCTTTTCTTGGGATTTCCTCTCCTTCCTTCCTCAGCCTGATTACCTGGTCCTTGACTGTTGTTTTCCTCCTGATGTGGCTGTACAACAACTTCATGTCAGATTCGGCTTTCACTGCTATGTCATTTTGTACTGTCGTTGGGCCTCCCTTCTTACCTGTGCATATTCATTCCTGGCTCTACAACTGCTCTCCTTAATCTCCTGGGTTCTTTGCCTTTTACATTTCTTCCATTCTCTAGCACACTTGATTTTGGCCTCTCTACACCTTTGGGTGAACCAAGGGCTCATCCTGGCCTTCTCGTTATTTCTGTTACACTTGCATACAAACCTCTACCTGGAGTATACATGGAGAGGGCTTCGGGGATCAACGCCTCCGCGGCCCGGTCTGCGAGCAGGCCTCATGGTGGATCAAGGCCTGATCAACCAGGCTGTTACTGTTGGCCACTTGCAACCCGACGTACGAAGCACAGCCCGTCTGCTCAGGTACTTTAGGTGCCTGTCCAGTGCCTTTTTGAAGACAGCCAGAGGTCTATTGGTATTTCCCCTTATGTATGCTGGAAGGCAGTTGAACAGTCTTGGGTCCCTGATACTTGTTGTGTTGTCTCTTATCGGGCTTGTGGTGCCCCTGCTTTTCATTGAGGGGATGTTGCACAGTCTACCCGGTGGCCCGGTAGCCCGGTGGCCCGGTGGCCCGGTGGCCCAGTGGCCCGGTGGCCCGGTGGCCAGGTGGACCGGTGGCCCGGTGACCCGGTGGCCCGGTGGCCCGGTAGCCCGGTGGCCCGGTGGCCCGGTGGCCTGGCAAGGTGGCCAGGTGGCCTGGTAGCCAAAGCTCTCGCTTCACACGCGGAGGGCCCGGGTTCGATTCCTGGCGGGTGGAAACATTTCGACACGTTTCCTTACACCTGTTGTCCTGTTCACCTAGCAGCAAATAGGTACCTGGGAGTTAGTCGACTGGTGTGGGTCGCATCCTGGGGGACAAGATTAAGGACCCCAATGGAAATAAGTTAGACAGTCCTCGACGACGCACTGACTTTCTTGGGTTATCCTGGGTGGCTAACCCTCCGGGGTTAAAAATCCGAACGAAATCTTATCTTATCTTATCTTACCGAGTCTTTTGCTTTCATAGGAAGCGATTTTCGTGTGCAAACTTGGTACTAATTCTTCTAGGATTTTCCAAGTGTATATAATCACGTATCTCTCCCGCCTGCGTTCTAGGGAGTACAGGTTTAAGAACTTTTAGCATTCCCATTAACTGAGGTGTTTTATCTCCGTTATGCGCGCCGTGAAGGTTCTCTGTACATTTTCTAGGCCAACAATTTCACCTGCCTTGAAAGGTGCTGTTAGTGTGCAGCAATATTCCAGCCTAGATAGAACAAGTGACCTGAAGAGTGTCATCATGGGCTTCGCATCCCTAGTTTTGAAGGTTCTCATTATCCATCCTGTCATCTTTCTAGCAGATGTGATTGACACAATGTTGTGGTCTTTGAAGGTGAGATCGTATGACATTATCACTTCCAGGTCTTTGACATTAGTTTCTCGCTCTATTTCATATCGGAGTAATTGAAATTTTTCATCATTGAACTTCATATTGTTTTCTGCAGCCCATTTAAAGATTTGGTTGATGTCTGCCTGGAGTCTTGCAGTGTCTGCAATGGAGGACACTGTCATGCAAATTCGGGTGTCATCTGCAAAGGAAGACACGGCACTGTGGCTGACATCCTTGTCTATGTCAGATATGAGGATGAGGAACAAGATGGGAGCGAGTACTGTGCCTTGTGGAACAGAGCTTTTCGCCATAGCCGCCTCAGACTTTGCTCTGCTTACGACTTCTCTTTGTGTTCTATTTGTTAGGAAATTATAGATCCATCACACTCTTCAGAGGCTTTTGCAAAGCCTGTGTATGCTAAATCTGCATTTTCTTTGTCTTCAAGAGCATCCAGGACCTTGTCATAGTGGTCCAGTAGTTGGGACAGGCAGGAGCGACATGCTCTAAACCCATGCTGCCCTGGGTTGTGTAATTGATGGGTATCTAGATAGGTGGCGATCTTGCTTCTTACAACTCTTTCAAATATTTTTTTAAGATATTGAATATTAGTGCTATTGATCTGTAATTCTTTGCTATTGCTTTACTGCCCCCTTGATGGAGTGGGGTTAAGTTTGTTGTTTTTAGCAGCTGTGGGACGACCCTTGTGTCCACGCTCTCTCTTCACAGCTCTCCTCAGCTTCCTTGCATATTGTTTTCACATATTCCATCATCTCATTTACTGAACTTCCCTGCCAGTTCTCTGTCCCACTGAACCTCGTGCAGGAAATTCTTCATGTCTGTGTAGTCAACTCTCTTGTAGTTTGGCTTCATTCATCCTGTCCTTCCTGCTTCCCTCTCCACTCGTAACTCTACTTTGTATTCGAAGCTCAGAACCACGTGATTACTGGCCCCGAGGGGTCATTGATATTTGATGTCCTCTATATCTTCGCTACTCAAGGTGAATACGAGGTCCAGTCTTGCTGGCTCGTCCTCTCTTCCCTCTCTCTGGTAGTGTCCCATACTTGTTGGTACATGAGGTTTTCCAGTACCACCTCCACCATCTTAGCCCTCCACTTTTCTGGGCCCCCATGTGGCTCCTGGTGTAAATGAGTCACTGATCACATGGGGGTGTCAGTGACAGTCACTCCATTATCTTTGTTTGTGGGCTGACTATACTCTATTCCTATAATACTCAATCTTTCTGGCATTAGGCACTTGTGTGCCTGGGGCACTGAATGTTACATGCCTCCCTTCACATCCTCTTTCTTAGGAAGTGTTCCCTCAGAACGAACCTGCTGAGATCTTTTTCTCATTTCTTCAACATTGCAAGCTTCTGATGATGTGTTGAAGGCAACATGAAAGGCCTAGATCAATCATTCAACTCCCCCTGTGTTTGTTGTGCATATATACCGAACTGCGGCCAGCCGAGACTAAACCCTGCGACACATTCTCCTGCCTCAAGAGACAGAACAATGTTCACATCACCTTAACCACTTAACCAGCGGTCCTTCAAAAAACACACACCCAAAAGAGCTAGGTGTTGTTCGTGATCCGAGAACACTTGTGGTAGTGGTGAGCTCAAGACTAATTTCAACTGCCTCCCGAATGCCACCCACCGAAAAGTCCCTCCACACCCCATGTCATATTGGGTCGGGTGGGCTAGGCCTCAAAGTTAGCAGACAGCAGTAGGCAGAATAACTAAGATATTTAATAGCCAGCCCTAAGCTTCTAACTGCTGAGAACAGGTCATGACATAAGAGATTATGTTACAATAGTGGATAATTCACATGCAGAATGCAACTATTGTGTGTAACCTTCTTATTAATAAACTAAAAGGAATGAATGCGCTCATTTGTCAGTTGACAATCCCCGATGTCCCGGGACCTTCTAAAATCTTTAGGAAATACATATGTATTCTCAGTGTCGATTAATATGACTGTATTATTTATGGATCTCTACTATTTCTTGTAAACTGTGTAAACTGTAAATTTTATTCTTCTGTTGAAACGATGAATTAAAACATTTAGGAAAGGTTGAGTGTTGTCTATTTTTCATATTCTATTGAGATCTTAATGGAAGGTACCAGTCCATTGAGTCTACGAAGGAACTCATCAATGTCGTGATCTCTAGGCCAAAGCCAAAGAACAGCATCTACGTATCTGAACCACCTAGCTTTATTTGGGAGAATATCTTTAAGTAGTCTAGTCTTATAGAATTCCATATACAGATTGTTGAGTGAGGGGCAGAGTGGATTTCCCATGCCTTGTTTTTGAGCATAGTATTTGCCTTCAAACACAAACTTTCAATTAGTAACAAAAAGTTTAATCAGTTCAATAATTATATTCATGTGGAAGAGCAAAGAGAAGTTTTCTAGTTCCTCTTTAATGTATGTAAACAAATCAGGGGCAGGAACTCTGGTAAGCAGGGCAGTGACATCAAAGCTCCAGGACTAGTCTTGTTGCAAACCTTTGCACTTTATCTAATTTCTTGACGTGCTTGACTAGGTGTGGGTTCCAAACTGGTGCTCATACACTAGTATAGGCCTGATGTACACGGTGAACAGAGTCTCGAACGATTCCTCACTGAGGTATCGAAATGCTATTCTCAGGTTTGCCAGGCGCCCATATGCTGCAGCAGTTATCTGGTTAAATTGTGGTCTCGGAGATATGTTCGGTATTATACTCATCCCAAGATCTTTTTCCTTGAGTAAGCTTTGCAGTCTTTGGCCACCTAGTTTTCTTTGCCCTTCCCCGATCTTCATGACTTTGCATTTGACGGGGTTAAATTCGAGGAGCCAGTTGCTGGATCACGCGTCCAACCTGTCCAGGTCTCTTTGTAGTCCTTCATGATCCTCAACTGATTTAAGTTGACTCATTAACTTCACATCATCTGTAAAGAGGGACACTTCTGAGTCTATCCCTTCCATCACATCATTCATGTATACCAAAAATACCACTGGACCCCTCTGGGACCCCACTAATCACAGGAACCCACTGTGATACCTCATCACATACTATGACTCGTTGTTGCCTCCCTGTCAGGAATTCTCTGATCCATTGCAGTGCCCTTCCTGTTATATGTGCCTGGTCTTCTAGCTTCTGCACTAATCTCATGTGAGGACCTGTGTCGAAGGCCTTCTTGCAGTCCAAGAAAATGTATTCAACCCACCCCTCTCTTTCTTGTCTTACTTCTGTTACCTTGTCATAATACTCCACTAGGTTTGTGACACAGGATTTGCCTTCCATGAATCCGTGCTGGTTGTCGTTTATAATCTTGTTCCATTCCAGGTGCTCCATCACTCTAGTCTGATAAACTTCTTCATGACTTTGCAAACTATACTCATCAGTGACACCGGTCTATAGTTCCGTGCCTTGTTTCTGTCTCCTTTCCTGAAAATGGGGACTACATTTGCCGTCTTCCATACCTCAAGTAGTTGCCCAGTTTCAGTGGATGTGTTGAAAATTGTGGTTAGTGGCACACACAGCATCTCTGCTCCCTTTCCAAAGACCCATGGAGAAATGTTGTCCGCTCCTACCACCTTTGAGGTATCTAGGTCAATTAGCAGCTTCATTAGCTCCTCCTTGGTTGTATTTCAACGAACACTTGCTGGTATATCCCCTGTTGTTGTGCCCCTCTGTTCTGTCTTCCCAGAGTTCTTTCTGTCTCCAATGTAAATACTTCCTTAGATCTCGTGTTGAGCTCCTCACACACTTCTTCGTCATTTCTTGTGAGCTCCCCACCTTCTTTCTTCAGCCTTATATGTTGTTTTCGTACTGTCACTAGACCTCCCACCTTATCTGTGCATACTCGTTTCTAGCTCTTCGACTAATTTCTTTATTTTCCTGGGTAATTTGTCTTCTGTAACTTTTCCATTCTCTAATGCACTTAGTTTTTGCCTCCCTACAGCTTCGGGTAAACCAAGGACTCGTTCTGGTTTTCCCATTATTTCTGTTGCTCTTGGAACAAACCTTTCCTCTGCCTCCTTACATTTTGTTGTTATGTAGTCCATCATTTTGTTTACTGACTTTCCTACAAATTCTCTTTCCCACTGAGCTTCCTGCAGGAAGTTCCTCATACCTGTACAGCCCCCCCCATTTTATTATTTGGTTTTTCCCATTCTACCTCTGTTACCCTCTCCACTTGTAACTCTACTATGTATTCAAAGCTCAGAACCAAATGATCACTAGCTCCAAGGGGCCTTTCATATGTGAAGTCCTCAATGTCCGAGCTACTCAGGGTGAATACAAGAGCCAGTCTTACTGATTCATCTTCCCTTCTCTCTCTGGTAGTGTCTTTTACATGTTTATGCGTAAGGTTTTCCAGTACCACATCCATCATTTTGGGTCTCCATGTTTTGAGACCCCTATGTGGCTCCAGGTTTTCCCAATCAATCTCCCTGTGGTTGAAATCACCCATAACCAGTAACTTTGTTATACTTGTGTGAGCTCTTCTGGCCACTTCAGCTAGTGTGTCCACCATTGTTCTGTTGCTCTCTTCATATTCCTCTCTTGGCCTCTTTCAGTTTTGTGGTGGGTTATACAACACTGCAATGACTACCTTATGCCACCCAGTCTGAATTGTACCTACTATGTAATCCCTGTCTCCAATCTCGTTTGTTCCTTCCCTTTCCTTAAATCCCCATCAGTTATTAATGTGCAGTGCAACTCCTCCTTCCCCTCAGCTCCTTTCCTTAGGATCTGATATCCAGGTGGGAAGATTGTGTCTGTCATCATCCCAGTGAGTTTCATTTCTGTGACTGCTATGATGCCACTCCTGACATTTATTCATTATTCCATCCATGTTCATATATCAAGCCTTCATCTTCTTTTCTAAAACTGTGGTCTGGGGAGAATGGTGGGGTTGAGGGAGTGGGAGCCCTGGTGGGAGCCTATAGGGGGTTGCTGTAGGGGTGGGGATTGTGATGAGGGGCTGGGGGCAGAGGGTCTATGGGGGATTGCTGTGGGGGGAGGGCACGTGATGAGGGGGTTGGGAGCAGAGATACAGTGTGTGGGTTTTTGCTTAGATTGTTTAGTTGCATTGGGCTTGCCATGGTTAGATTCCATCTGTGGGTGGTTCTGGAGGAGGTTGAATTTGCTCTTCCACCTGGGTCTGGGTTCTCCTGCTCATCTCCGTCAGTGCCTCTCACTCCTACTTGAATCTTTGTACCCTCTCATTCAGTATCTTCCTTTCTTCTATGTTCTGTCTCAGTCGAGGTGCACTCTCCAGTGCTCTCCAGTACTCCAGTTTGTTCCTTAGTCACGCTTTCTCCTGTAGGATCCTGTTTCGAGCTGATTCTGTCTTGAAAATCACTTTGACTGGCCATTTTTTCCTTTTGCAAACCACCCAGCTCTCTAAAAATTTGTCAACTGGGTCATGTTGTCCTCTCCTATTGCTTTCATGATACTTTCAATCACCTTTTTTCTCCTCCTGCTTTCTTGCTTCTTAAGTTTCCCCTTCAACTTCCTGGAGCCCATAGACAAAAACTGTCCTCTCCCTTTCATCCTCCCACTGTATTTCCCTTTGCATCCCCTGAGACCATTTAGTTCTTACCATTGAAGTGTTCCTTCAATCTCTTCCCTAGCTGATGTCCATGTGCTCAGTGGTCTGTCTTTTTTCCTGCTCAGCTGTTCTTGGGCACTGCAGTTGTCTGTTAGAGGCATAGCTCCTGGCCCCGCCTCTTCACTGACTGCAACTGGGTCCTCTCTCTCCCTGCTCAATGAGATTTATCAAACCTCGTCTTAAAACTATGTATGGTTCCCGCCTCCACTACGTCACTTACTAGACTATTCCACGGCCTGACAACTCTATAACTGAAGAAATACTTCCTAACATCCCTTTGACTCATCTGAGTATTCAACTTCCAATTGTGACCTCTTGTTTCTGTGTCCCATCTCTGGAACATCCTGTCCTTGTCCACCTTGTCTATTCCGTGCAGTATTATATATGTCGTTATCATGTCTCCCCTGACCCTCCTGTCCTCAAGAGGGTCAATTTCCCTTAACCTTTCTTCGTAGGACAATTCCCTGAGCTCTGGGGCTAGTCTTGTTGCAAGCCTTTGCACTTTCTCTAATTTCTTAACGTACTTGACCAGGTGTGGATTCCAAACTGGTGCTGCATACTCCATAAAAACATAAGAACATAAGAAAGAAGGAACACTGCAACAGGCCTACTGACCCATGCGGAGCAGGTCCATGTCCCCCCCGGATTAGACCAATGACCCCCCCTGAAGTAGCCCAAAGACCCACCCAGTCTGGTCATCTCCACTCAAGGATGGAACACTGCACCAGACCAGCAGCACAAGCTAGTCAGGTCCAACTCACACCCACCTACACCCACTCATGTATTTATCTAACCTATTTTTAAAACTACACAACGTTTTAGCCTGAATAACTGTACTCGGGAGTTTGTTCCACTCATCCACAACTCTATTACCAAACCAGTGCTTTCCTATATCCTTCCGGAATCTGAATTTTTCCAACTTGAAACCATTGCTGCGAGTCCTGTCGTGGCTGGAAATTTTCAGCACATTATTTACATCCCCTTTATTTATTCCTGTTTTCCATTTATACACCTCGATCATATCCCCCCTAATTCTATGCCTTTCGAGAGAGTGCAGATTCAGGGCCCTCAGTCTATCCTCATAGGGAAGATTTCTGATACATCGGATCATCTTTGTCATCCTCCTTTGTACGTTTTCCAGAGCATTTATATCCATTCTGTAATACGGTGACCAGAACTGAGCAGCATAGTCTAAATGAGGCCTAACCAAGGATATATAGAGTTGAAGAACAACCTGAGGACTTCTATTATTTATACTTCTAGATATGAAGCCAAGAATTCTGTTAGCTTTATTGCGAACACTAATGCACTGTTGTCTTGGTTTTAGATTACTGCTAACCAGAACTCCTAAATCCTTTTCGCAATCAGTAGTAATAAGATCAACATTATTTAGTTTATATGTGGCATGGTTATTTACCTGTCCAACATTTAGAACTTTGCATTTGTCAATATTAAACTGCATCTGCCACTTCTCCGACCACTGCATCAGTCTATTCAAATTATCTTGGAGTGCTCAAGTGTCCTCATTAGAATGAATTGGACGGCCTATTTTGGTGTCATCAGCAAATTTGCTTATGTCGCTATTTATTCCCTCATCTGTGTCGTTTATGTAAATTGTGAACAACAACAACGGGCCCAACACTGACCCCTGAGGAACACCGCTTGTGACGTGCCCCCATTCTGATTTCTCCCCATTTATGCAAGCTCTCTGCTGTCTATTTGTCAGCCATGCCTCTACCCAGGAAAAAAATTCTCCTCCTATTCCGTGTGCCCTAAGTTTCCTCAATAGCCTCTGGTGTGGAACTCTATCGAAAGCCTTACTGAAGTCCATATACACAATAAGGCTTATTGGTCTATAGTTTGAAGCCAAGGACCTGTCACCTGCCTTGTAAATAGGTATTACATTTGCCATTTTCCACTTATCAGGCACTATGCCAGTTTGTAGTGATATGTTAAAAAGATTAGCCAAAGGTATGCTAAGTTCCTGTTTACATTCCTTTAACACCCTTGCACACAGTTTATCAGGGCCTGGGGATTTGTTAGGTTTTAGTTTCTATATTTGTCTGAGGACCATGTCTCTAGTTACCGCAATCGTACATAGTTTATTATCATCCTGTTCTACGTAATCTATTATTTCAGGAATATCGCTAGTATTTTCCTGGGTGAAAACTGAGAGGAAGTAGGTATTTAGAATTTCACACATATCCTTATTACAGTCAGTGATCTGACCAGATTTACTCTTAAGTGGGCCACTCTTGTCCCTAATCTTACTTCTGTATACCTGAAAGAACCCTTTTGGGTTAGTCTTTGAATCCCTTGCGACCTTAGCCTCATAATCCCTTTTTGCTTTTCTTATTCCTTTCTTTATTTCTCTCTTTAATTGAGTATATTGATTAATTAACTGCCCTTCCTTCTCTTTTGATACGCCTATATATGCCTCTCTTTAGACCAATGAGATGTTTTGATCTATTGTTCATCCATTTGGGATCATTTTTGTTAGATCTAATTTCCCTACTCGGAACAAAAGTTGTCTGGGCAGCTAGAACTATGCTCTGAAAAACGTCATATTGGCAACCAAAATCACCTACCTGACCCATAGTCAGGACATCCCAATTTAGCCCACTCAGGAAATTTTTCAGTCCCATGAAGTCGGCCAAGCGAAAATCTGGGACAGAGATTTGATTGCAGTTATCTGGGTAATTCCATGACATATTGAAACTAAGTGATTTGTGATCACTTTCCCCAAGCTCATCATTAACCTCAAGATTATTAATTAGTGAATCTTTGTTGGCAAGAACCAAGTCAAGCAGATTGTTTCCTCTAGTTGGTTCTGTCACAACCTGTTCTAAAAAGCAATCCTGAACCTTATCAAGAAAGCCACTAGACTCAAGATATCCTGTCATATTGTTCCAATCAATTTGTCTAAAGCTAAAATCTCCCATTATGACAACATTTTCATATCTAGATGCCTTATGAATTTCGTCCCATAACAGCTTACTGCACTCCCTATCATGGTTTGGGGGCCTATAAATCACACACAAAATTAATTTGTCACGTCCCTCGAGAACCTGTAGCCAAACAGATTCTGTATTCGATGTTTCTAATCTTATATCATGTCTAAGACAACAATTTAAATTTTCTCTGACATACATCGCCACACCACCACCCTTCCTGTTGACCCTATCAGTGTGGAATAGTTTATAACCCTGTATGTGGCATTCAGAAGGCATTTCTCTATCTTTCAGGTTGAACCAGATCTCTGTTATACCAATAATGTCTATATTACCTACACTTGCAAGTAATCTTAGCTCATCTATCTTATTTCTTAGACTCCAACTATTTGTATAGTAAACCTTAAGGGAGCTAGTCACTATTTGCCCTCTACTATCCCTCTTTGTTTGTTGATCTATTGATTTGCCATTACTAGCAACTTTATTTTGAATATTGTCTTTTAAACATATCCCTGAGGTATCCCGGTAATAACTGCTGTTTTTAACCCTAATGCTGCAGCCTGATTGTTTCCCACAAACACCCTTACCTCTATAATCTATCAGTTTAAATTCCTAGACAAGTCATCAATTACCCTCTCAATTGAATTGGCTAATGCAACCACTCCATCCCCAGAGAGATGAACCCCATCCCTTGCATACATATCACGTTTACCAAAGAATAGGTCCCAGTTATCAATGAATGGGATTGCAAGTTCCTTGCAGTACCTGTCTAGCCAGCAATTTATACCAATTGCCCTAGACATCCATTCATTACCCACTCCCCTTCTAGGCAAGATGCTACATATGACTGGGATCCCTCCCTTAGACCTAACTACCTCTATGGCTGACCTGTACTTATCCAGCAGCTCCTCTCTCCTGCTCTTCCCATTGCCATTACCCCCAGCACTAAGACAGATAATGGGCTTGCTCCCATTACCTGCCATAATATTATCCAACCTGCTGACTATGTCACCAACACCAGCTCCAGGAAGACACTCTGTCTAACCTTACTGTCTCTGTTACAAAATGCATGGTCCATATATCTTACCTGAGAATCGCCTATTAAAATATTCTTACTCTGATTAGCAGGGGAATCAGTGGTACCTTCAACCTCACTAACCACTGAAGTACACTCGTCTTGGAGAACAGAGAATCTATTTCCTACCTTCACATCTTCTCTATTAACTCTCCTCATCTTCCTTCTTCCTGAACTGTGAACCACTTGCCACCTAAAGCGGCTGCCACTATCACTGCTGGTGACCATTTCCTCCTTACCAGCTAAATCCTTTTTACACTCTCTCCCAAACTCATCTATGCGAAGCTTCAGCCTCCTATTTTCCTCCTGAAGAAGTAGAATCTCCTTCTTCAACACTTGAAGCCATGGTGCTTGGTAACAGCCCACGCTAACTCCCAAGGCAGGTATGACCGCAGGTGACCACTGACCTCAGCGTACTCGAGGTGACCACTGACCTCCAGTAAGGGACTGACGTAAATGGTGTACAGTGTCTTGAACGATTCCTTACTGAGGTATCGGAACGCTGTCCCTAGGTTTGCCAGACTCCCGTATGCTGCAGCAGGTATCTGATTGATGTGCACCCATGAGATGTGCTCGGTATTATACTTACCCCAAGATCTTTTTCCTTGAGTGAGGTTTGCAGTCTTTGGCCACCTAGCCTATACTCTGTCTCTGGTCTTCTGTGCCCTTCCCCTATCTTCATGACTTTGCATTTGGCAGGATTAAATTCGAGAAGCCATTTGCTGGACCAGGTGTCCAGTCTGTCCAGGTCTCTTTGAAGTCCTGCCTGGTCCTCATCAGATTTAATTCTCCTCATTAACTTCACATCATCTGCAAACAGGGACACTTCTGAGTCTAACCCTTCCGTCATGTCGTTCACATATACCAAAAATAGCACTGGTCCTAGGACCGACCCCTGTGGGACCCCGCTCGTCACAGGTGCCCACTGTGATACATCATTACGTACCATGACTCGTTGTTGCCTCCCTGTCAGGTATTCTCTGATCCATTGCAGTGCCCTTCCTGTTATATGCGCCTGATGCTCTAGCTTCTGCACTAATCTCTTGTGAGGAACTGTGTCAAAGACCTTCTTGCAGTCCAAGAAGATGCAATCAATCCACCCCTCTCTCTCTTGTCTTACTTCTGTTATTTTATCATAAAACTCCAGAAGGTTTGTGACACAGGATTTGCCTTCTGTGAATCCGTGCTGGTTGGCATTTATACTCCTGTTCCGTTCCAGGTGCTCCACCACTCTCCTCCTGATAATCTTCTCCATAATTTTGCATACTATACACGTCAATGACACAGGTCTATAGTTTAGTGCCTCTTTTCTGTCTCATTTTTTAAAAATGGGAACTACATTTGCCGTCTTCCATACCTCAGGTAGTTGCCCAGTTTCCAGGGATGTGTTGAAGATTGTGGTAAGTGGCACGCACAACATATCTGCTCCCTCTCTAAGGACCCACGGGGAGATGTTGTCCGGTCCCATTGCCTTTGAGGTATCGATGTCCCTTAGCAGTTTCTTCACCTCCTCCTCATCTGTATGTATGTCGTCCAACACTTGTTGGTGTATTCCTTGCTGGTGTCCCAATCTGGTCTGTTCCCCCAGAGTCCTTCCTGTCTCTACTGTAAATACTTCCTTAAATCTCGTGTTGAGCTCCTCGCATACCTCTTGATCGTTTCTTGTGAGTTCTCCACCTTCTTTCCTCAGCCTTATCACCTGGTCCTTGACTGTTGTCTTCCTCCTAATGTGGCTATACAGCAGTTTCGGGTCAGATTTGACTTTCGATGCTATGTCGTTTTCATACTGTCGCTGGGCCTCCCTCCTTATCTGTGCATACTCGTTTCTGGCTCTTCTACTAATCTCCTTGTTTTCCTGGGTCCTATGCCTCCTGTACCTTTTCCATTCTCTGTTGCACTTAGTTTTTGCCTCCCTACACCTTCGGGTAAACCAAGGACTCGTTTTGGTCTTCCTATTATTTCTGTTTCCCTTGGGAACAAAACTTTCCTCTGCCTCCTTGCACTTTGTTGCCACATATTCCATCATCTCGTTTACTGATTTTCCTACCATTTCTCTGTCCCACTGAACCTCCTGCAGGAAGTTTCTCATACCTGTGTAGTCCCCCGTTTTATAGTTTGGCCTGTCCCCTTCAGTTCCTGTTACCTTCTCCACTTGTAACTCTACTA
>NC_091336.1:30700452-30882952 GCF_038502225.1 Cherax quadricarinatus | reverse complement strand
CCATGAAGAACCATGTTGTAAATCTTGCAAACAAGGCAGCCAGGAAGCTTACAGCACTTCGCCGTATCTCGCATCTGCTTGACAGTAGGGGTTGCAAGATCCTGTACGAGGCACAAGTACGCTCACACCTTGAGTATGCTCCACTTTCTTGGTTTGCCTGCCCCCCCCTCTCATCTGCGACTGCTTGACAGAGTAGAGAACAGAGCAAGACGTCTCATCTCTCGCCTGAACCCATCCTGGATAGATCTGTCATTTCAGCAGAGCCTTCAACATAGGAGGGATGTGGGTGGCCTTACTGTTATGTACAAGGCCAATATTGTCAAAATACCACACTTGGATCCACTTCGAGGACAGCGTGAAACAAGCTTTTATGCCACAAGACGGGCAGAAAGCAGCAACTTCACTCTGGCTGTACCCTTCTCCAGAACATCACTCCATCTGAGATCATACATACCCAGGATGACTCGAGTATGGAACACATTCGTACAGCATAATGATGTCAACGAGATAACGTCAGTTGATCAAATGAAAATGCTGGCCCACAGATGGCTCCAACTTCATCCTGTTCCCTACTTGTATGTCTCACAACAATAAAAATGCTTTCAAATGAGCTGATGTAGGTAACAGCTCTTAGCTTGCCAATAAAGTTAGGAATCCTTAACCTGTAAATAGCTGTCAATAAAGCTAGGGATCCTTAACCTTGTCAAACCCTGTGTAAAAAAAAAAAAAAAAAAAAAAAAAAAAGAGAGAGAGAGAGAGAGAGAGAGAGAGAGAGAGAGAGAGAGAGAGAGAGAGAGAGAGAGAGAGAGAGAGAGAGAGAGAGAGAGAGAGAGAGAGAGAGAGTGAGTGAGTGAGTAGGGGGAAACGGGAGGGAAAAAGGCTATGAGAGAGAGAAACGCGAGGGAGGGAAAAGGTAAGAGGGGGTGAAGGTCTGTGGGGGAGGCGGTCAAAATCCAAGGATCAGCTGTGTGTACTCACCTAGTTGTGGTTTCAGGGGTCGAGACCCAGTTCCTGGCCCCGAGTGTGTATGTGTGTGCGCGTGTGTGTGTGTGTGAGCACGTCAGTTGTTTATATGTCCCAGAAATACAATTCACTTCTGTGTATCCGTAATACTAATGAGATACCATTAACACTGAGAGTAGTTCTAATAATTATAATACTAGCGTGTGTTAACAAGTCATTCTTTCGCCCAGTTATGTACTACCTTTTACTACATGTGTACCCAATACTTGCTTCTCAGATTGTACTGTCTTTGTGTCCTAAAACATTATCTCTCGAAACTGTTGTCAGGGCTGTAGTCCCATTAGTCCTTGCTCCTACAAAGTTTATCTTCCTACTACTGCTAGGTGTTGTGTGTATGATAATCGCTCTGGAGCAGGGTTTAGATAGCGAGCCACCAGTGACCGCAGGGCCGGCTCTACCACTCAGACTTCCCGCCAACCACAAACCAGGTGATTTGTACGTTACTCAGAGGGGACGTCCATCCAGGGTGTGTGTGTGTGTGTGTGTGTGTGTGTGTGTGTGTACTTCAGTCCCTAATATATGGATTAATGTTCACTTCAACCTATAAACGCTGAAAGATGTTTAACTCTTAGTATTTGCAGTTCACCCTCAGACAAAATGTTGGTTAGTTAATGAGGTTTGAAGCCTATCGGCTACAGTAGAGTCATTAACGTTACTCATAACCTTTCCACCAAAGACAAGAATACCGCAGGGCCGGCTCTACCACTCAGACTTCCCGCCAACCACAAACCAGGTGATTTGTACGTTACTCAGAGGGGACGTCCATCCAGGGTGTGTGTGTGTGTGTGTGTGTGTGTGTGTGTGTGTACTTCAGTCCCTAATATATGGATTAATGTTCACTTCAACCTATAAACGCTGAAAGACGTTTAACTCTTAGTATTTGCAGTTCACCCTCAGACAAAACGTTGGTTAGTTAATGAGGTTTGAAGCCTATCGGCTACAGTAGAGTCATTAACGTTACTCGTAACCTTTCCACCAAAGACAAGAATACTGGACTTCTTAGAATAGATAAATTCACCTCTCGGTGCATATATTCCGTGACAAAATGTTATAATAATCAGAATTATGTTACGATACACAGTACGATACAAAGAATTGTATATTACTATAAACGCAATTAAATATGTTCATATAAGGACAAACATCTCACATTATCACATGAATTAATGTTGAATCTAAAAAAACAAATACTTAACAATGCCTATTACCTGCTAGTATACCAACCTAGTAGACCTATGATAAGCTGACCAAGATTAATTAGTAACAAAATATAATTAATGGTGGACTGCAAATTGATGGAGTAAAACAGAGAGAGACAGGAGAGCACGACAGACTCAGAATTTTATAATAGACGAATACACAGAGGATATAAAATAAATCAGAGATAGAATTCTATGTTATTGAGAGAACTAATTTAGTTAAAATTATGAGGATACAAACTGAACAGGAAACAGGAAAATTATTACGAATACATAAATGAATCGTGAGACAAGTTCCTAATGGAGTTGTAACCCAGCTAGTAGAAAGTGAGAGCAGGAGTGTGTACTACCTGGTGGAGGGTGAGAGATAGTGTACTACCTGGTGGAGGGTGAGAGATAGTGTACTACCTGGTGGAGGGTGAGAGATAGTGTACTACCTGGTGGAGGGTGAGAGATAGTGTACTACCTGGTGGAGGGTGAGAGATAGTGTACTACCTGGTGGAGGGTGAGAGATAATGTACTACCTGGTGGAGGGTGAGAGATAATGTACTACCTGGTGGAGGGTGAGAGATAATGTACTACCTGGTGGAGGGTGAGAGATACTACCTGGTGGAGGGTGTACTACCTGGTGGAGGGTGAGAGATAGAGATGTACTACCTGGTGGAGGGTGAGAGATAATGTACTACCTGGTGGAGGGTGAGAGATAGTGTACTACCCTGGTGAGAGGGTGAGAGATAATGTACTACCTGGTGGAGGGTGAGAGATAATGTACTACCTGGTGGAGGGTGAGAGATAATGTACTACCTGGTGGAGGGTAAGAGATAATGTACTACCTGGTGGAGGGTGAGAGATAATGTACTACCTGGTGGAGGGTGAGAGATAATGTACTACCTGGTGGAGGGTGAGAGATAGTGTACTACCTGGTGGAGGGTGAGAGATAATGTACTACCTGGTGGAGGGTGAGAGATAATGTACTACCTGGTGGAGGGTGAGAGATAATGTACTACCTGGTGGAGGGTGAGAGATAATGTACTACCTGGTGGAGGGTGAGAGATAATGTACTACCTGGTGGAGGGTGAGAGATAATGTACTACCTGGTGGAGGGTGAGAGATAATGTACTACCTGGTGGAGGGTGAGAGATAGAGATGTACTACCTGGTGGACCTACCTGGTGGAGGGTGAGAGACTACCTGGTGGAGGGTGAGAGATAATATACTACCTGGTGGAGGGTGAGAGATAATGTACTACCTGGTGGAGGGTGAGAGATAATGTACTACCTGGTGGAGGGTGAGAGATAATGTGAGAGATAATGTACTACCTGGTGGAGGGTGAGAGATAATGTACTACCTGGTGGAGGGTGAGAGATAATGTACTACCTGGTGGAGGGTGAGAGATAATGTACTACCTGGTGGAGGGTGAGAGATAATGTACTACCTAGTGGAGGGTGAGAGATAATGTACTACCTGGTGGAGGGTGAGAGATAATGTACTACCTGGTGGAGGGTAAGAGATAATGGACTACCTGGTGGAGGGTAAGAGATAATGTACTACCTGGTGGAGGGTGAGAGATAATGTACTACCTGGTGGAGGGTGAGAGATAATGTACTACCTGGTGGAGGGTGAGAGATAATGTACTACCTGGTGGAGGGTGAGAGATAATGTACTACCTGGTGGAGGGTGAGAGATAATGTACTACCTGGTGGAGGGTGAGAGATAATGTACTACCTGGTGGAGGGTGAGAGATAATGTACTACCTGGTGGAGGGTGAGAGATAATGTACTACCTGGTGGAGGGTGAGAGATAATGTACTACCTGGTGGAGGGTGAGAGATAATGTACTTCCTGGTGGAGGGTGAGAGATAATGTACTACCTGGTGAGAGATAATGTACTACCTGGTGGAGGGTGAGAGATAATGTACTACCTGTGGACTACCTGGTGGAGGGTGAGAGATAATGGGTGAGGGTGAGAGATAATGTACTACCTGGTGGAGGGTGAGAGATAATGTACTACCTGGTGGAGGGTGAGAGATAATGTACTACCTGGTGGAGGGTGAGAGATAATGTACTACCTGGTGGAGGGTGAGAGATAATGTACTACCTGGTGGAGGGTGAGAGATAATGTACTACCTGGTGGAGGGTGAGAGATAATGTACTACCTGGTGGAGGGTGAGAGATAATGTACTACCTGGTGGAGGGTGAGAGATAATGTACTACCTGGTGGAGGGTGAGAGATAATGTACTACCTGGTGGAGGGTGAGAGATAATGTACTACCTGGTGGAGGGTGAGAGATAATGTACTACCTGGTGGAGGGTGAGAGATAATGTACTACCTGGTGGAGGGTGAGAGATAATGTACTACCTGGTGGTGGGTGAGAGATAATGTACTACCTGGTGGAGGGTGAGAGATAATGTACTACCTGGTGGAGGGTGAGAGATAATGTACTACCTGGTGGAGGGTGAGAGATAATGTACTACCTGGTGGAGAGATAATGGTGAGGGTGAGAGATAATGTACTACCTGGTGGAGGGTGAGAGATAATGTACTACCTGGTGGAGGGTGAGAGATAATGTACTACCTGGTGGAGGGTGAGAGATAATGTACTACCTGTACTACCTGGTGGAGGGTGAGAGATAATGTACTACCTGGTGGAGGGTGAGAGATAATGTACTACCTGGTGGAGGGTGAGAGATAATGTACTACCTGGTGGAGGGTGAGAGATAATGTACTACCTGGTGGAGGGTGAGAGATAATGTACTACCTGGTGGAGGGTGAGAGATAATGTACTACCTGGTGGAGGGTGAGAGATAATGTACTACCTGGTGGAGGGTGAGAGATAATGTACTACCTGGTGGAGGGTGAGAGATAATGTACTACCTGGTGGAGGGTGAGAGATAATGTACTACCTGGCGGAGGGTGAGAGATGATGTACTACCTGGTGAAGGGTGAGAGATAATGTACTACCTGGTGTAGGGTGAGAGATAATGTACTGCTTGGTGGAGGGTGAGAGATAATGTGCTACTTGGTGGAGGGTGAGAGATCTTGTCCTACCTGGTTGAGTGTGAGAGATGATGTACTACCTGGTGGTGGGTGAGAGATTATGTACTACCTGGTGGTGGGTGAGAGATAATGTACTACCTGGTGGAGGGTGAGATAATGTACTACCTGGTGGAGGGTGAGAGATACTACCTGGTGGAGGGTGAGAGATAATGTACTACCTGGTGGAGGGTGAGAGATAATGTACTACCTGGTGGAGGGTGAGAGATAATGTACTACCTGGTGGAGGGTGAGAGATAATGTACTACCTGGTGGAGGGTGAGAGATAATGTACTACCTGGTGGAGGGTGAGAGATAATGTACTACCTGGTGGAGGGTGAGAGATAATGTACTACCTGGTGGAGGGTGAGAGATAATGTACTACCTGGTGGAGGGTGAGAGATAATGTACTACCTGGTGGAGGGTGAGAGATAATGTACTACCTGGTGGAGGGTGAGAGATAATGTACTACCTGGTGGAGGGTGAGAGATAGTGTACTACCTGGGGGAGGGTGAGAGATAATGTACTACCTGGTGGAGGGTGAGAGATAATGTACTACCTGGTGGAGGGTGAGAGATAATGTACTACCTGGTGGAGGGTGAGAGATAATGTACTACCTGGTGGAGGGTGAGAGATAATGTACTACCTGGTGGAGGGTGAGAGATAATGTACTACCTGGTGGAGGGTGAGAGATAATGTACTACCTGGTGGAGGGTGAGAGATAATGTACTACCTGGTGGAGGGTGAGAGATAATGTACTACCTAGTATAGAATGAGAGATAATGTACTACCTGGTGGAGGGTGAGAGATAATGTACTACCTGGTGGAGAGTGAGAGATAATGTACTACCTGGTGGAGGGTGAGAGATAATGTACTACCTGGTGGAGGGTGAGAGATAGTGTACTACCTGGTGGAGGGTGAGAGAGAGATAATGTACTACCTGGTGGAGGGTGAGAGATAATGTACTACCTGGTGGAGGGTGAGAGATAATGTACTACCTGGTGGAGGGTGAGAGATAATGTACTACCTGGTGGAGGGTGAGAGATAATGTACTACCTGGTGGAGGGTGAGAGATAATGTACTACCTGGTGGAGGGTGAGAGATAATGTACTACCTGGTGGAGGGTGAGAGATAATGTACTACCTGGTGGAGGGTGAGAGATAATGTACTACCTGGTGGAGGGTGAGAGATAATGTACTACCTGGTGGAGGGTGAGAGATAATGTACTACCTGGTTCAGGGGGAGAGATAATGTACTACCTGAGAGAGATAATGTACTACCTGGTGAGAGATAATGTACTACCTGGTGGAGGGTGAGAGATAATGTACTACCTGGTGGAGGGTGAGAGATAATGTACTACCTGAGAGATAATGTACTACCTGGTGGAGGGTGAGAGATAATGTACTACCTGGTGTAGGGTGAGAGATAATGTACTACCTGGTGGAGGGCGAGAGATAATGTACTACCTGGTGGAGGGTGAGAGATAATGTACTACCTGGTGGAGGGTGAGAGATAATGTACTACCTGGTGGAGGGTGAGAGATAATGTACTACCTGGTGGCGGGTGAGAGATACTGTACTGTACTACCTGGTGGAGGGTGAGATAATGTACTACCTGGTGGAGGGTGAGAGATAATGTACTACCTGGTGGAGGGTGAGAGATAATGTACTACCTGGTGGAGGGTGAGAGATAATGTACTACCTGGTGGAGGGTGAGAGATAATGTACTACCTGGTGGAGGGTGAGAGATAATGTACTACCTAGGGTGAGAGATAATGTACTACTGGTGGAGGGTGAGAGATAATGTACTACCTGGTGGAGGGTGAGAGATAATGTACTACCTGGTGGAGGGTGAGAGATAATGTACTACCTGGTGGAGGGTGAGAGATAATGTACTACCTGGTGGAGGGTGAGAGATAATGTACTGTACTACCTGGTGGAGGGTGAGAGATAATGTACTACCTGGTGGAGGGTGAGAGATATATGTACTACCTGGTGGAGGGTGAGAGATAATGTACTACCTGGTGGAGGGTGAGAGATAATGTACTACCTGGTGGAGGGTGAGAGATAATGTACTACCTGGTGGAGGGTGAGAGATAATGTACTACCTGGTGGAGGGTGAGAGATAATGTACTACCTGGTGGAGGGTGAGAGATAATGTACTACCTGGTGGAGGGTGAGAGATAATGTACTACCTGGTGGAGGGTGAGAGATAATGTACTACCTGGTGGAGGGTGAGAGATAATGTACTACCTGGTGGAGGGTGAGAGATAATGTACTACCTGGTGGAGGGTGAGAGATAATGTACTACCTGGTGGAGGGTGAGAGATAATGTACTACCTGGTGGAGGGTGAGAGATAATGTACTACCTGGTGGAGGGTGAGAGATAATGTACTACCTGGTGGGGTGAGAGATAATGTACTACCTGAGAGAGAGATAATGTACTACCTGGTGGAGGGTGAGAGATAATGTACTACCTGGTGGAGGGTGAGAGATAATGTACTACCTGGTGGAGGGTGAGAGATAATGTACTACCTGGTGGAGGGTGAGAGATAATGTACTACCTGGTGGAGGGTGAGAGATAATGTACTACCTGGTGGAGGGTGAGAGATAATGTACTACCTGGTGGACCATGAGAGATAATGTACTACCTGGTGGAGGGTGAGAGATAATGTACTACCTGGTGGAGGGTGAGAGATAATGTACTACCTGGTGGAGGGTGAGAGATAATGTACTACCTGGTGGAGGGTGAGAGATAATGTACTACCTGGTGGAGGGTGAGAGATAATGTACTACCTGGTGGAGGGTGAGAGATAATGTACTACCTGGTGGAGGGTGAGAGATAATGTACTGGTGGAGGGTGAGAGATAATGTACTACCTGGTGGAGGGCGAGAGATAATGTACTACCTGGTGGAGGGTGAGAGATAATGTACTACCTGGTGGAGGGTGAGAGATAATGTACTACCTGGTGGAGGGTGAGAGATAATGTACTACCTGGTGGAGGGTGAGAGATAATGTACTACCTGGTGGAGGGTGAGAGATAATGTACTACCTGGTGGAGGGTGAGAGATAATGTACTACCTGGTGGAGGGTGAGAGATAATGTACTACCTGGTGGAGGGTGAGAGATAATGTACTACCTGGTGGAGATAATGTACTACCTGTGAGAGATAATGTACTACCTGGTGGAGGGTGAGAGATAATGTACTACCTGGTGGAGGGTGAGAGATAATGTACTACCTGGTGGAGGGTGAGAGATAATGTACTACCTGGTGGAGGGTGAGAGATAATGTACTACCTGGTGGAGGGTGAGAGATAATGTACTACCTGGTGGAGGGTGAGAGATAATGTACTACCTGGTGGAGGGTGAGAGATAATGTACTACCTGGTGGAGGGTGAGAGATAATGTACTACCTGGTGGAGGGTGAGAGATAATGTACTACCTGGTGGAGGGTGAGAGATAATGTACTACCTGGTGGAGGGTGAGAGATAATGTACTACCTGGTGGAGGGTGAGAGATAATGTACTACCTGGTGGAGGGTGAGAGATAATGTACTACCTGGTGGAGGGTGAGAGATAATGTACTACCTGGTGGAGGGTGAGAGATAATGTACTACCTGGTGGAGGGTGAGAGATAATGTACTACCTGGTGGACTACCTGGTGGAGGGTGCGAGATAATGTACTACCTGGTGGAGGGTGAGAGATAATGTACTACCTGGTGGAGGGTGAGAGATAATGTACTACCTGGTGGAGGGTGAGAGATAATGTACTACCTGGTGGAGGGTGAGAGATAATGTACTACCTGGTGGAGGGTGAGAGATAATGTACTACCTGGTGGAGGGTGAGAGATAATGTACTACCTGGTGGAGGGTGAGAGATAATGTACTACTGGTGAGAGAGATAATGTACGACCTGGTGGAGGGTGAGAGATAATGTACTACCTGGTGGAGGGTGAGAGATAATGTACTACCTGGTGGAGGGTGAGAGATAATGTACTACCTGGTGGAGGGTGAGAGATAATGTACTACCTGGTGGAGGGTGAGAGATAATGTACTACCTGGTGGAGGGTGAGAGATAATGTACTACCTGGTGGAGGGTGAGAGATAATGTACTACCTGGTGGAGGGTGAGAGATAATGTACTACCTGGTGGAGGGTGAGAGATAATGTACTACCTGGTGGAGGGTGAGAGATAATGTACTACCTGGTGGAGGGTGAGAGATAATGTACTACCTGGTGGAGGGAGAGAGATAATGTACTACCTGGTGGAGGGTGAGAGATAATGTACTACCTGGTGGAGGGTGAGAGATAATGTACTACCTGGTGGAGGGTGAGAGATAATGTACTACCTGGTGGAGGGTGAGAGATAATGTACTACCTGGTGGAGGGTGAGAGATAATGTACTACCTGGTGGAGGGTGAGAGATAATGTACTACCTGGTGGAGGGTGAGAGATAATGTACTACCTGGTGGAGGGTGAGAGATAATGTACTACCTGGTGGAGGGTGAGAGATAATGTACTACCTGGTGGAGGGTGAGAGATAATGTACTACCTGGTGGAGGGTGAGAGATAATGTACTACCTGGTGGAGGGTGAGAGATAATGTACTACCTGGTGGAGGGTGAGAGATAATGTACTACCTGGTGGAGGGTGAGAGATAATGTACTACCTGGTGGAGGGTGAGAGATAATGTACTACCTGGTGGAGGGTGAGAGATAATGTACTACCTGGTGGAGGGTGAGAGATAATGTACTACCTGGTGGAGGGTGAGAGATAATGTACTACCTGGTGGAGGGTGAGAGATAATGTACTACCTGGTGGAGGGTGAGAGATAATGTACTACCTGGTGGAGGGTGAGAGATAATGTACTACCTGGTGGAGGGTGAGAGATAATGTACTACCTGGTGGAGGGTGAGAGATAATGTACTACCTGGTGGAGGGTGAGAGATAATGTACTACCTGGTGGAGGGTGAGAGATAATGTACTACCTGGTGGAGGGTGAGAGATAATGTACTACCTGGTGGAGGGTGAGAGATAATGTACTACATGGTGGAGGGTGAGAGATAATGTACTACCTGGTGGAGAGTGAGAGATAATGTACTACCTGGTGGAGGGTGAGAGATAATGTACTACCTGGTGGAGGGTGAGAGATAATGTACTACCTGGTGGAGGGTGAGAGATAATGTACTACCTGGTGGAGGGTGAGAGATAATGTACTACCTGGTGGAGGGTGAGAGATAATGTACTACCTGGTGGAGGGTACTACCTGAGAGATAATGTACTGGTTGAGGGTGAGAGATAATGTACTACCTGGTGGAGGGTGAGAGATAATGTACTACCTGGTGGAGGGTGAGAGATAATGTACTACATGGTGGAGGATGAGAGATACTACCTGGTGGAGGGTGAGAGATAATGTACTACCTGGTGGAGGGTGAGAGATAATGTACTACCTGGTGGAGGGTGAGAGATAATGTACTACCTGGTGGAGGGTGAGAGATAATGTACTACCTGGTGGAGGGTGAGAGATAATGTACTACCTGGTGGAGGGTGAGAGGGTGAGAGATAATGTACTACCTGGTGGAGGGTGAGAGATAATGTACTACCTGGTGGAGGGTGAGAGATAATGTACTACCTGGTGGAGGGTGAGAGATAATGTACTACCTGGCGGAGGGTGAGAAATAATGTACTACCTCGTGGAGGGTGAGAGATAATGTACTACCTGGTGGAGAGTGAGAGATAATGTATTACCTGGTGGAGGGTGAGAGGTAGTGTACTACCTGGTGGAGGGTGAGAGATAATGTACTACTTGGTGGAGGGTGAGAGATAGTGTTATACCTGGTGGAGGGTGAGAGATAATGTACTACCTGGTGGAGGGTGAGAGATAATGTACTACCTGGTGGAGGGTGAGAGATAATGTACTACCTGGTGGAGGGTGAGAGATAATGTACTACCTGGTGGAGGGTGAGAGATAATGTACTACCTGGTGGAGGGTGAGAGATAATGTACTACCTGGTGGAGGGTGAGAGATAATGTACTACCTGGTGGAGGGTGAGAGATAATGTACTACCTGGTGGAGGGTGAGAGATAATGTACTACCTGGTGGAGGGTGAGAGATAATGTACTACCTGGTGGAGGGTGAGAGATAATGTACTACCTGGTGGAGGGTGAGAGATAATGTACTACCTGGTGGAGGGTGAGAGATAATGTACTACCTGGTGGAGGGTGAGAGATAATGTACTACCTGGTGGAGGGTGAGAGATAATGTACTACCTGGTGGAGGGTGAGAGATAATGTACTACCTGGTGGAGGGTGAGAGATAATGTACTACCTGGTGGAGGTACTACCTGTGAGAGATAATGTACTACATGGTGGAGGGTGAGAGATAATGTACTACCTGGTGGAGGGTGAGAGATAATGTACTACCTGGTGGAGGATAATGTACTACCTGAGGGTGAGAGATAATGTACTAGGGTGAGAGATAATGTACTACTGGTGGAGGGTGAGAGATAATGTACTACCTGGTGGAGGGTGAGAGATAATGTACTACCTGGTGGAGGGTGAGAGATAATGTACTACCTGGTGGAGGGTGAGAGATAATGTACTACCTGGTGGAGGGTGAGAGATAATGTACTACCTGGTGGAGGGTGAGAGATAATGTACTACCTGGTGGAGGGTGAGAGATAATGTACTACCTGGTGGAGGGTGAGAGATAATGTACTACCTGGTGGAGGGTGAGAGATAATGTACTACCTGGTGGAGGGTGAGAGATAATGTACTACCTGGTGGAGGGTGAGAGATAATGTACTACCTGGTGGAGGGTGAGAGATAATGTACTACCTGGTGGAGGGTGAGAGATAATGTACTACCTGGTGGAGGGTGAGAGATAATGTACTACCTGGTGGAGGGTGAGAGATAATGTACTACCTGGTGGAGGGTGAGAGATAATGTACTACCTGGTGGAGGGTGAGAGATAATGTACTACCTGGTGGAGGGTGAGAGATAATGTACTACCTGGTGGAGGGTGAGAGATAATGTACTACCTGGTGGAGGGTGAGAGATAATGTACTACCTGGTGGAGGGTGAGAGATAATGTACTACCTGGTGGAGGGTGAGAGATAATGTACTACCTGGTGGAGGGTGAGAGATAATGTACTACCTGGTGGAGTGGAGATAATGTACTACCTGGTGAGAGATAATGTACTACCTGGTGGAGGGTGAGAGATAATGTACTACCTGGTGGAGGGTGAGAGATAATGTACTACCTGGTGGAGGGTGAGAGATAATGTACTACCTGGTGGAGGGTGAGAGATAATGTACTACCTGGTGGAGGGTGAGAGATAATGTACTACCTGGTGGAGGGTGAGAGATAATGTACTACCTGGTGGAGGGTGAGAGATAATGTACTACCTGGTGGAGGGTGAGAGATAATGTACTACCTGGTGGAGGGTGAGAGATAATGTACTACCTGGTGGAGGGTGAGAGATAATGTACTACCTGGTGGAGGGTGAGAGATAATGTACTGGTGGAGGGTGAGAGATAATGTACTACCTGGTGGAGGGAGAGATAATGTACTACCTGGTGGAGGGTGAGAGATAATGTACTACCTGGTGGAGGGTGAGAGATAATGTACTACCTGGTGGAGGGTGAGAGATAATGTACTACCTGGTGGAGGGTGAGAGATAATGTACTACCTGGTGGAGGGTGAGAGATAATGTACTACCTGGTGGAGGGTGAGAGATAATGTACTACCTGGTGGAGGGTGAGAGATAATGTACTACCTGGTGGAGGGTGAGAGATAATGTACTACATGGTGATGGGTGAGAGATAATACCTGTACTGAGAGATAATGTACTACTGGTGGAGGGTGAGAGATAATGTACTACCTGGTGGAGGGTGAGAGTACTACCTGTGGAGGGTGAGAGATAATGTACTACCTGGTGTAATGTACTACCTGGTGGAGGGTGAGAGATTATGTACTACCTGGTGGAGGGTGAGAGATAATGTACTACCTGGTGGAGGGTGAGAGATAATGTACTACCTGGTGGAGGGTGAGAGATAATGTACTACCTGGTGGAGGGTGAGAGATAATGTACTACCTGGTGGAGGGTGAGAGATAATGTACTACCTGGTGGAGGGTAAGAGATAATGTACTACCTGGTGGAGGGTGAGAGATAATGTACTACCTGGTGGAGGGTGAGAGATAATGGAGATAAATGTAACCGCCTGGTAGGTGGAGATACCGGCACTACATGGGTGTGTAGTGGGTGAGATAATGTACTACCCTGGCGGAGGGTGGAGGCAGAGATAACTGTACCTACCCTGGGTGGAGGCGGCAAGAGATAACTGCATCACCTGGGTGGAGGGTGAGAGATACCGTACCACCCAGTGGAAGGTTGAGAGGATAATGGCACCACCCGGGTGGAGGTGAGAGATAAATGTACTTTCACCTGGTGGAGGGCCAAGAGGATAAAATGCATCACCTGGGTGGAGGCAAGAGATATTAATGTACCACCTGGTGGAGGGTGCAAGAGATAAATGTACCTCACCTGGTGGATGGGCGAGAGATAATGCGTATAACCTGGTGGATGGTGGTGATAAATGGGACCACCTGGTGAGGCAAGAGATAAATGACTACCCGGTGGAGGCCAGAGATAACACCCACTGGTGGAGGGTGGAGATAGTGTGTACTCACCCATGGAGGGTGGAGGGAGATAAATGTACCACCTAGGTGGAGGGCGATAGAACGCATCCACCCGGTAGGTGGAGGCGATAATGGTGCCACCCGGTGGAGGTGAGAATAACGTATCCACCTGGTGGAGGGTGGAGATAACGTACTAACCTGGTGGACCAATGAGATACCGCAACATCCGGTGGAGGGTGAGAGATAACCGTAACCACCCAGTGGAGGGTGAGATAACCGCTCCACCTGGTGGAGGGACATGGAGAGATAAATGTACCACCTGGTGGATGGGTGAGAGATAATACCACCCGGTGGATGCGAGATACCTGGTGGTACCACCCGGGTGGAGGAGAGATAACATACCCGGGTGGAGGTGGAGGGTGATAATGTACCTACCTGGTGGAGGGTGGAGAGATAACAAATGCACCACCTGGTGGAGGGGTGAGAACAACGCACCACCTCGTGGAGGTGCGAGATACCGCAACCTACCCGGTGGAGGGATGGAGATGAACGTAATACCCTGGTGAGGCAAGATGGATGGATGGGTGCCACCAGCATAAGGTGAGAGATAACCGGCACCCACTGGTGGAGGGTGGAGAGATAAGCGTTACAACTAGTGGAGGCGAGAGATAACCACCGGCCTGGTGTAGGTGAGAGATAACGTGCACCCACCGGCGGGTGGAGGGTGAGATAAGATAACGTACTACCTGGTGTAAGGGTGACAGATAACGTACTACCCTGGGTGTAAGGGTAAAGAGATAATGTACCTACCCGGTTGGAGGTGGAGGGACAATGTACCACCGGTGGAGGGTGAGAGATAACGTACCACCGTGATAAAAAGAAAGATAACGGCACCACCCGGTGGAGAGTGAATGACAACGTACCACCTGGTGGAGGTGAATAAATCGCACCACCAGGCAGATGGTGAGCGATAGGCGTACCACCCTGGTGGAGGGTGAGGAGATAACTGCATCACCCGGTGGCGGGGTGAGGGTGATAAATGGTACCACCCTGGTTGGAGGGCAGAGAGATAAATGCACCACCCTGGTAGGAGGGCAGAGAAGAGATAACCGCACCACCCGGTGCCGGGTGAAGACACCCCACTTACCCGGTGGGAGGGTGAGAGATAATGTACCTACCCGTGGTGGGTGGAGGGATAATGTGTACCACCTGGTGGAGGCAGATAAATGTACCTACCCTGGTGGAGGGTGAGGAGAGATAATGTACCACCCGGTGGTGGGTGAGGAGACAACGTACCACCCAGTGGAGGAGAGATAACCGCATCCACCCGGGTGGAGGGTGGAGGAGATCATAACACCCGGCGGAGGTGAAGATACCGTACCACCCTGGTGGAGGGTGCAGAAGATAAATGTACCAACCCGCGGAGGGTGAGATAAATGTAACCACCCGGTGATGTAAAAGGAGGAGATACCGGCACCACCCGGTGAGGTGAGATAATATGTGCATCACCCAAGGAGGTGAGAGATAACGTAATACCCGGTGGAGGTGGTGAGATAATGCACCACCCTGGTGGAGGGTGAGATATTGCAAATACCCGGGTGGAGGGCGGAGAGATTAACCGCACCACCCGGCGGATGGGCGGAGAGATAAATGGTACCACCCGGTGGAGGGAAGATAACAACGTACCACCCGGTGGTTTGGTGGTGCAGAGGATAAGGAACGCAACCTTACCCTGGTGGAGGGCAGAGATAACCGCACCACCCGGTGTAGGGCAAGATAAATGTACCACCTGGTGGAGGGCGAGAGATACCGTACCACCTGGTGGAGGGTGGTGATACCGTAATTAACCCGGTGTGAAGGTGAGAGATAACCAAACACCTGGTGGAGGGTGAGAGATAACACGCACCACCTGGTGGAGAGGTGAGAAATATGCCACCTACCTGGTGGAGGGTGAGAGATAAATGTACTCACCTTGGTGGAGGTGAGAGGATAACGTACTACCCTGGTGGACGGGTGAGAGATAAATGTACCACCTGGTGGAGGGTGAGATAACAACCACCTGGTGTAGGGTGAGAGATAACACCACCCACTGGTGGAGGGCGATAGATTGCGCGCACCACCCAGCGGATCGAATGATCACCACCTGGTGGATAAGGAGGGTGACAGCACCGCCACCCAAGTGGACGGTGAGACCGTCGCACCCGGCTCCCGGTGAGGGTGAGACACGCCATATGGTGCCAGGGGTGGAGGGATAACAACACCCGGTGATGAGATAATGCACCACCCGGTTGGATGGGCAAGAGAGAATAATGGCAACCACCTGGTGGAGGGTGATAAACGTACTCAACCTAAAGGTGGAGGGTGAGAGATAATGCGTACCACCTTGGTGGAGGGTGGAGGAGGATGCACCGTATCACCCTAGGTGGAGGGTAAGAGATAATGTACTCATCCTGGTGGAGGGTAAGATAAATGCACTAACCCGGTGGAGGTAAGAGATAATGTACCTCCTGGTGGAGGGTGAGAGATTAATGTACCTACCCGGTGGAGGTGGAGGAATGGACTACCTGGTGGAGTGGTAAGCAAGATAACGCACCACCCGGTGGTGGAGGGTAAGAGATAAACTGCAATTACCCTGGTGGAGGGCCCGGAGGAAGATAATGGTACCACCCAGGGGGTGGATATGAGATAATGCAAGTTCCACCCAGGGTGGAGGTGAGAGACAAATGTACCTACCCTGGTGGAGGGTGAGAGATAACCGTACCACCTGGTTTGGAGGGGTGAGAGATAATGCATCACCTGGTGAGGTGGGTGGAGATACGGGTGTAAGACCTGGTGGACCGGCAGAGATAATGCACCTACCCTGGTGGAGGGTGAGATAATGTACCATCCCTGGTGAGGGTAGAGAGATAATGCACCTACCTGGTTGGAGGATGGAGGAGATAATGTACTACCCGGGTGGAGGGTGAGAGAGATAACGTACCACCCTGGTGGAGGGTAGAGATAATGCATTACCCGGTGGAAGTGGTGAGAGATAACCACCACCTGGTGGAGGGTGAGAGATAATGCACCACCTGGTAGGAGGGTGTGATAATGCAATTAACCCGGCGGAGGGTGAGAAATAACGTACCACCGCGGAGGGTGGAGATAATGGTAATTACCCGGGTGGAGAGGATAATAACGCACTTACCCTGGGTGGAGGGTGAGGCAGTGGCAATGTCCGTGAGGCCGAGAGATAACCGTACCACTGGTGGAGGGTGAGAGATAAAGCTACATACCCAAGTTGGAGGGCCAGAGAGATAAATGGGCACCGGCCCGGCGGAAAGGAGAGATAAATGGCACCACCTGGGTGGAGGGCAGAGACAATGTACCAACCTGGTGGAGGAAGGATACCGCACCACCCGGTGAGTGAGAGATAAAGTCGCACACCTGGCGGATATGGAGATAACAACTGGCAGGTGAGATACCGTACTACCCATTGGCGGGTGAGATAACGTACCATCTGGTGGAGGAGTGAGAGGATAATGCACTACCCGGTGGAGGCAGATAATGCCAATACCAGGTGGCGGGTGAGGAGATATGTACTACCTGGTGGAGGGTGAGAGATAATCGTGACCAACCTGGTGGAGGGTGAGATAAGGCACTCAACCTGCGGAGGGCGAGAGATAACGCAACCACCTGGTAGGAGGGTGAGAGATAATGGCACCACCCTGGTAGCTGGTGAGGAGATAATCATCACCCGGTGAGGGTGAGAGATAACCGTACTACCCGGTGGAGGGTGATGAGATAATGTACTCACCTGGTGGAGGGTGAGATAAATGCACCATCCCGGTGAAGGCGATGATAACCGCACCTCCCGGTGGAGGGTGAGATAAATAACGTAACCACCCAGTGGAGGGCAGAGGAGATAAATGTACCACCCTGGTGGAGGGTATGAGAGATTAATGTACCTACCCGGTGGAGGGTGGAGGGAGATAACGCACCACCCGGTGGAGGGTGAGATAACACCTATCACCTGGCGCGGTGGAGGGAGATAATGCACCACCCGGTGGAGGGTGACAGATAAATGCACTACCCTGGGTGGAGGGTGAGATATAGTGCACCACCCGGTGGAAGGGTGAGATAACGCCATTACCCGGTGGAGGGTGAGAGGATAAATGTACTAATTGGTGGAGGGGTGGAGGATTATGTACCACCCGGGTGGAGGTGAGAGATAATGCACCACCCTGGTGGAGGGCTGAGAGACAAGTGTACCTGCCACCTGGTGGAGGGCAGAGATAATGCAATTCACCCTGGTGGAGGGTGAGAGGATAACGTAAGCCATCCCGGTGGCAAAGGGCGAGAGATAACGTACCTACCCGGTGGATGGGTGAGATGGATACCGGTACCTATCCCGGTGGAGGGTGAGACATAATGCACTTATCTGGTGGAGGTGGAGAGATAACGCACCACCCAGGGTGGAGGGTAGAGAGATAACGTACCACCCGGTGGGTGAGGTGATACGGGTCGTAGCACCCGGTGGAGGTGAAGATAACGCACCACCCGGTGGAGGCAGATTAACGGTAGGGTGCCCGGTGGAGGTGAGATAATAAGCGTACCACCCTGGTGGAGGGTGAGAGAATAACGTACCTTCCCGGGTGGAGTGCATGAGAGATAATGTAGCCACCCGGTGGAGGGTGAGAGATAATGTACCACCCGGCGGAGGTGGAGGGTGATAATGCACACCCGTGGAGGTGGCAGATAACACCACCTGGTGGATGGGTGAGAGATCAGCCGTAGCCACCTGGAGGGAGGAGTGGATAACACCACCTGGGTGGAGGGGTGAGAGATAATGTACCACCTGGTGTAGGGGCAGACCCAAAGGGATACCGGCAATCACCCGGTGAGATATGCGTAACCACCCGGTGGAGGGTGAGAGATAACCGTACCACCTGGTGGAGGGTGAGACAATGGCACCACCCATTGGAGGGTGGTGATAAAATGCACCTACCTGGTGGAGGAGTGAGATATGCAACCACCTGCGGAGGGTTGAGAGACCAGTAATGGCACCACCAGGTGGAGGGTGAGAGAGGAAAGCCTCTAACCTGGTGGAGGGTGAGATAACACCACCTGGTGGAGGGTGAGAGATAATGGTACCTACCTGGTGGAGGGCGAGATACCGCACACCCAGGAGGGTGAGAGATAAATGCCACCAATCCTGGGTGGAGGGCTGGGTGATAATTGCACTACCTGGTGGAGGGTGAGAGATAATGTACCTACCCGGTGGAGGGTGAGAGACAATGCAACCACCCGGTGGAGGGTGAGACAACGTACCACCTGGTGGAGGTAGAGAATGTATAACCTGGTGAGAGAGATACTTGGTGGAGGGTGGGTGAGAGATAAATGTACCCTCACCTGTGGACGGGTGGAGAGGATTATGTACCACCTGGTGGACCCGGGTGGAGGGCAGATAATGTACCACCTGGTGTGGAGGGTGGGTGAGAGATAACCACCACCTGGTGGAGGTGAGATAAATGTACCACCTGGTGGAGGGTGAGAGATAAATGCACTACCTGGTGGAGGGTGATATATGGGCACCTACCTGGTGGCAGGTGAGATAATAGTACCACCTGGTGGAGGGTGAGATATGTAGGCCACCTAATTGGTGGAGGGTGAGAGATAATGCAACCACCTGGTTGGAGGGTAGAGATAAGTACCATCTGGTGGAGGGTGAGAGATAATTTATTAGCCCAGGAGGGTGAGATATAGTACCAACCTAAAGGTGGACGGGTGAGAGAACGTAGCCGTCTAAGGCTGGGGAGGGTGAGATATAAATGTACCTACCCATGGTGTAGGGGTGATAATGGCACTATATGGAGGGTGAGATAATGCATTACCTGGCTGGAGGGTGGAGAGAATAAACGTAACTACCCGGTGGAGGTGAGATAACGTACCATCCCTATGGAGGGTGAGAGATAGTGTACCTACCCTGGTGGAGGGCGAGATAACGTACCTCCAGGAGGGTGAGATAACGCAATCACCTGGTGGAGGGCTGAGAGATAGTGTACCACCTGGTGGAGGGTGGAGAGATCGTACCACCCTGGTGGGAGGCCAGAGAGATAATGCACCTCCGGTGGAGGGTGGAGGTGAGACAAGTGTACCACCTGGTAGGAGGGTGAGATAGTACCAACCTGGTTGGAGGGTGAGAGATAAATGGTACCACCCTGGTGGAGGTGGGCGAGATAGTGTACCTACCTTAGGTGGAGGGTAAGAGAGGATAGGTACCACCCAGGTGGAGGCGGGGATGACGTACCAATGCCTGGTGGTAGGTGAGAGATAATGTACCATGGTGGTAGGGTGGAGAGATAATCG
Source organism: Cherax quadricarinatus (assembly GCF_038502225.1). NCBI lineage: Eukaryota > Metazoa > Arthropoda > Malacostraca > Decapoda > Parastacidae > Cherax > Cherax quadricarinatus. Next base: position 30,862,713 of record NC_091336.1, on the reverse strand, counting down.
TACCTTATCTGGTGGAGGGTGAGAGATAGCGTACCACCCTGGTGGAGGGTAAGAGAGATACCACCACCCGGTGGTGGTGGCGATAACGTACCACCTGGTGGATGGGCGGTGAGAGATAAATGTACCTACCCTGGTGGAGGGTGAGAGATAATGTACTACCCTGGTGGAGGGTGAGATAAATGGCCCTACCTGGTGGAGGGCTAGAGATAAGTGTACCTACCCTGGTGAGGTGCGAGATAATGTACCACCTGGTGGTGGAGGTGAGAGATAAATGCAATACCCTCGGGAGGTGGAGGGAAACAATGTACCACCTGGTGGATGGGCGAAGAGACAACGTACCAATCTGGTGGAGGGTGAGAGATAGTGCTAACCAACCCTGGTGGAGGGTGAGGCAGATAAGTGTACCTAACCTGGTGGAGGTGGGTGGGTGAGATAACGTACCACCTGGCGGATGGTGACAGTACCAATGGTGGCGGAGGGTGAGAGATAGTGTACCTACCTGGTGGTAGGGGTGAGAGATAATGTACCACCTGGTGGAGGGTGATCGAGATAATGTAATTACCTGGAGGAGGGTGAGAGATAAGTGTACTACCTGGTGGAGGGTGAGAGATAGTACCTACCCTGGTGGAGGGTGAGAGATAACCACTGTACCTACCTGGTGGAGGGTGAGAGATAGTATACCTGGTGGCGGGCGAGGGATAAATGCACTACCTGGCGGAGGGCATAAGATAGTGCATCCACCTGGTGGAGGGTGGAGAGATAATGTACCACCTTGGTGGAGGTGAGAGATAAGTGTACCAACCTGGTGGAGGGTGAGATAATGTACCTAACCTGGTGGAGGGTGAGAGATAAGTGCACTACCCTGGTGGAGGGTGAGATAATGTACCTACCCTGGGTGGAGGGTGAGAGATAATGTACCTACCTGGTGGTAGGGTGAGAGATAAATGCACTCACCATGGTGGCAGGGTGAGAGATACCGGCACTACCCAGTGGTGGAGGAAGAGATATGTACCTACCCTGGTGGAGGGTGGATATAACGTAACCTTGGCCTGGTGGAGGGTAGAGGATACTGCATCACCCTGGTGGAGGGGTGAGATAATGTACCACCTGGTGGAGGGTGACAGGGGTGGGTACTACCCATGGAGGGATAGATAACGTACTGCCCTGGTGGCAGGGGTCAGATAACGTGTACCTACCCGGGTGGTAGGGTAAGGTATGAGATAAATGTACCTACCCGGTGGAGGGTGAGAGATAATGGCAATCAATCCTGGTGGAGGGGTAGAGAGATAATGTACTCAATTCCCATGGAGGGTGATATGTGTAACCAACATGGCATGGGTGGAGGATACCACCACCCGGGTGGAGAGTGAGATAACGTACCTACCTGGTGGAAGGGTGAGAGATAGGTGCAATGCCCTGGTGGAGGATGAGAGATAATGTACTGGCCCTGGTGGAGGGTGAGAGATAGTCCATACCTTGGTGGAGGGTGAGGATATATGCCACCCTAACTGGTGAGGGTGATAATAGTGCACTCACCCTGGGTGGAGGGTGGTGAGATGTGCACCACCTGGGTGGAGGGTGAGGAGATAACTGCACCGCCCGGCGTAGTGAGAGATAACCGCACTACACCTGGTGGATATGGGAGATAATGCACCACCCGGAGGATCGGAGATACCGCACCATCGGGTGAATCGGTGAGAGATAACGCATCCACCCTGGTGGAGGTGATAATGCACCAACCCTGGTGGAGGTGAGATAATATTGTACCTCCCGGTGGAGGGTGAAGATAACGTACCTCATCCTGGTGGAGGGTGAGTGGATAATGTACCTACCTGGTGGAGGGTGAGAGATAAATGCATCCACCCAGTGGCAGGGTGAGGAGATAAACGGCTACCAATCGGTGGTAGGGTGAGAGATAAATGTACCACCCTCCGGTGGAGGGCGATGAGATAATGTACCAATCCTGGTGGAGGGTGAGATGAATAACGTACCTACCCTGGTGGAGGGTGAGAGATAACGTACCATATGGTGGATGGGTGGGTGAGAGATAATGTACCAATCCTGGTGGATAGAGATAATGTACCTACCTGGTGGAAGGGTGAGAGATAGTGTTACCTACCTGGTGGAGGGTGATAATGTACCACCCGGTGGAGGGTAAGAGAGATATGTACCGATCCTGGTGGAAGGCGTGAGAGATACGTACCACCCGTGTAGGGTGAGATAACGCACCATGGTGGTGGAGGGGTGAGATAAATGTGCACTATCCTGGTGGAGGGTGAGAGATATGTACCACCTGGTGGAGGGTGAGATAATGTGTACCACCCTGGTGGTAGGTAAGAGACAACGCATAACCCAGGAGGTGATAACGTACCATCCGGTGGAGGGTGAGAGATAATGCACCTACCCGGCGGAGGCGGGTGCGTGAGGATAATGTACCATCCCTGGTGGAAGGGTGAGAGATGAATGTTACCCATGGAGGGTGGATAAGATAATGTACCTAACCCTGGTGGAGGGTTCGGGTGAGGAATAAATGTACCACCTGGTGGTAGGGCAGAGATAATGTACCTACCCAAGGAGGGTGGAGGTGGATAAACGCTACCACCCGGTGGAGGTGGTAGAGATAAACGACCATGGTGGCGGAGGGTGAGAGGTCGTACCTACCCTGGTGGAGGGTGAGGATAATAGTACCTACCTGGGTGGAGGGTGAGATAAATGTACCTACCCTGGCAGTGGAGGGTGAGAGGATAATGTACCTACCCGGGTGGAGGGTGAGAGATAATGCACCTCACCTGGTGGAGGGTGAGAGATATGTAACCAACCTTCGGTGGAGGGTGAGAGATAATGTATCCACCCTGGGTGGTAGGTGAGAGATAAGATGATTCTGGTGGCCCGGGGTGGCAGGAGAGATAATGTACCACCTGGTGGAGGGTGAGAGATATGCCATTACCCGTGGAGTGGAGGAGAGAAGGTATACCCTGGGTGGAGGGTGGAGAGACAATGTACTACCTGGTAGGATGGGGTAGAGAGATAATGCACCACCTGGTGGAGGGTGAGGAGATATGGTACCTACCCGGGTGCTTAGTGGCGATAAATCGCACCACCTGGTGGAGGGTGAGAGATAACCGTAGCTACCCTGGTGGAGGGTGAGGAGATAGCCTGCATCCATCCTGGTGAGGTAAAGAGCAGATAATGCACCTACCCGGTGGGAGGTGGAGAGCGGCACCACCCGGTGGAGGTGAGAGAGATAAATGTACCTACCCGGTGGAGGGTGAGATATGTACCTACCTGGTGGAGGGGCTGAGGAGATAATGTACCTAATCCTGGCGGAGGTGGAAGTGGCAGAGAATAAATGGCACCACCTGGGTGGAGGTGAGATAACAACCAGGTGGAGGGTGAGAACTGGTGGCACCACCCGGTGATAAGGAGATAAAGTGCACCATCCCTGGTTGGAGGGTGAGAGATAACGTACCACCCTGGTGGAGGGTGTGAGAATGCACCAACCTAGGTGGAGGGTGAGAGATAGTGTACCTCTAGGGACCGGGTGGAGGGACAATGTACCGCCTGCGTATGGTGGAGATTAAATGCACCTGGGTGGATGGGTGTAGGCAGAGATAATGTGTACCATATGGCCTAGGGTGGAGGATAAATGCACCACCTGGTGGAGGCAAGATAATAAAAATATCCTGGTGGAGGGTGAGAGATACGTACCACCCTGGTGGAGGTGGGTGAGATAATGTACCTACCTGCGGTAGGGTGAGAGATATGTACCTACCCTGGGTGGAGGGGTGAGATAACAGTGTACCACCCGGTGGAGGGCCAGGATAGGGTGGCACCACCTGGGTGGAGGGTGAGATAATGTACCTTACCTGGGTGGAGGGTGAGAGATAAGTGTACCACCCTGGTGGAGGTGAGATAAATGTACTTAACCTGGTGGAGGGTGAGAGATACGCATTCACCTGGTGGAGGTGAGAGATAGTGTACCTACCTGGCTGGAGGTGAGATAAGCACCACCTGGTGGAGGGTGAGGAGATAAATGTAGCCACCCTGGTGGAGGGTGAGATAACAATGTACTACCTTGGTGTAGGGATAAGAGAGATAAGTGTACCTCATCCTGGTGGAGGGTGAGGAGATAAGTGTACCTCACCTGGTGGAGGGTGAGAGATAATGTACCACCTGGTGGAGGGTTGAGAGATAGTGTACCTACCCTGGTGGAGGGGTGAGATAATGCGTACCACCTGGTGGAGGGCAGAGATAAATGTACTCCCTGGTGGGAGGGTGAGGATATGCAACCAACCTGGGTGGAGGGTGAGAGATAACCGTACCACCCTTGGTGGAGGGTGAGAGATAAATGTACTACCCTGGTGGAGGGTGAGAGATAAATGTACCTCACCCTGGTGGAGGGTAGAAGGATGGTGCACCACCTGGTGGAGGTGAGAGATAACTGCACCAACCTTGGTGGATGGGTGAGAGAATAGTACCACCCTGGTGGAGGGTGAGACAATGCACCGTCTATGGAGGGCGAGATAATGCACCTCCCGGCGGGAGGGTGAGAGAGTAGTACCAACCTGGTGGGGATGGTGAGAGATATGTAGTTCCTGGTGGCAGGGGTGAGAGATAATGGTACCCACCCGGGTGGAGGGTCAGAGATAACCGCCACCACCCGGAGGAGGGTGAGAGATGTAAGTGCCCAGTCCCGGTGGAGGGTGAGAGATAAGGTACCGCACCTCGGTGGTGGAGGGTGAGATAACGTCACCACCTGGTGGATAAGGGAGGAGATTATGTAGTACTACCCTGGTGGAGGGGTGGAGATAACCGTACTACCTGGTGGATTTGGGTGAGGAGATAGTGTACCACCTGGTGAGGTGGCGATATTTACCTCCCGGTGGAGGGTGAGAGGAGCAGTGTAACCACCCTATGGAGGGTGAGATAATACCGTACTAACCTGGTGGAGGGCGGTGAGTGCATAATGTGGCGGGAGGTGAAGATCTGCACCACCCGGGCGGAGGTGGAGATAAATGTAACCATCTCCGGCGTAGGTGGCGGGAAGAGGTAGAACGCACTAACACGGTGCAGGGCGGAGATAACGCACCCCGGTGATGCGGGCGAGGAGGATCGGCACCACCCGGTGGAGGGCAGATAATGTACCAATCCTGGTGGAGGTGAGAGATAATTGTAATTACCCTGGTGGAGGCGAGAGACAATGCACCACCCAGGTGGAGGGTGAGAGATAGTGCACTGGCCCGGTGGAGGGTGCGAGGATTACACCTCAACCTGGTGGCAGGGCGGGTGAGAGGGGAATGCACTACCTGGTGGCAGGTGAGAGATAACTGTACCGCCCTGGTGGAGGTGGGTGGAGAGATATGTACCTACCCAGGTGGAGGTGAGAGATAAATGCACCTACCCTGGTGGATGGGTGAGAGATAAATCGGCCACCTACATGGGTGGACGGTGAGAGATAAATGTACTCACCCGGTGGTGGAGGGTGAGAGATAATGTACCTACCCTGGGTGAATAAGGAGAGATATGTACCTACCCGGGTGGAGGGTGAGAGATATGTACCTACCCGGTGGATGGTGTGAGAGATAATGTACCTACCTTGGCGGATAAGAAGAAACATTACCACCCGGTGTAGGTGAGATAAGTGCAATATCCTGGTGGATAAGGGTGAGATAAATGGGGTACCACCCGGTGGAGGCGGAGACATGCGTACCTACCCGGTGGTAGGTGTGAGATATGTACCTACCTGGTGGAGGGTGAGATATGTACCTACCCTGGGTGGTAGGGGTGAGAGATAATGTACTACCTGGTGGAAGGGTGAGAGATAACGTACCTACCTGGTGGAGGGTGAGAGATAATGTACCTCAACCTGGGTGGAGGGTGAGATAATCGGTACCACCTGGCGTAGGGTGAGAGGACAATGCACCCGATGGTGGCGGAGGTGAGTGATTAAATGTACCTACCTGGTGGAGGGCGATGATACCGAACATCACCGTAGGTGAATGGGTGAGAGATAATGCACCACCCTGGGTGGAGGGTGATCGACAATACACCCAACCAAGGTGGAGGGTGGAGATAATGTACCTACCCGGTGGCGGTAGGGTGAGAACAAATGTACCATCCTGGTGGAGGGTGAGAGATAATGTACCACCTGGTGGAGGGTGAGAGGATATGTACCCCACCCGGTGGAGGGTGAGAGAATAGCCACCACCAACTGGTGGAGGCGTGGATAGATAGTGTACTCCCACCCTGGTGGAGGGTGAGAGATAAATGTGTAATAACCTGGGTGGAGGGTGAGAGATAAGTGGCATTCACCCTGGGTGGAGGGTGTGGAGAGATATGTACCAATTCCTCAGGTGGAGGATGAATGCAGACCCGGTGGAGGGTGCGAGATAACAATACCCGGTTGGAGGGTGGCGATTAATGCACCTCGATCCTGGTGGTAGGGTGAGATAATGTACCTACCCAGGTGGAGGGTGAGATATGCAACCAATCCTGGTAGGATGGGGTGAGATAAAATGTATCCATCCGGTGGAGGTGGTGAGAGATAATGTACCAATCCTGGTGGAGCGGAGATAACGCACCACCCTGGGTGGAGGGTGATAACGCTATGTGTACTGCCTGGTGGATATGAGAGATAAGCCTGTACCAACCTAAGTGGATCTGGTGATGGAATAATGTATCCACCCGGGTGGATGGCAGGGATAACGTAGAATCCGGTGATGCGGGCCGATAACCGTACCCACCCGGTGGAGGGGTGGAGATATGTACCAACCTGGTGGAGGGTGAGAGATAATGTATTACCTGGTGGAGGGTGAGATATAATGTACTACCTGGTGGAGGGTGAGAGATAGTGTACTACCTGTTGGAGGGTGAGAGATAATGTACTACCTCGTGTAGGGTGAGAGATAATGTAGTACCTGGTGGAGGGTGAGAGATAATGTACTACCTGGTGTAGGGTGAGAGATAATGTACTACCTGGTGGAGGGTGAGAGATAATGTACTACCTGGTGGAGGGTGAGAGATAATGTACTACCTGGTGGAGGTTGAGAGATAGTGTACTACCTGGTGGAGGGTGAGAGATAATGTACTACCTGGTGGAGGGTGAGAGATAATGTACTTCCTGGTGGAGGGTGAGAGATAATGTACTACCTGGTGGAGGGTGAGAGATAATGTACTACCTGGTGGAGGGTGAGAGATAATGTACTACCTTGTGGAGGGTGAGAGATAATGTACTACCTGGCGGAGGGTGAGAGATAGTGTACTACCTGGTGGAAAGTGAGAGATAATGTAGTTCCTGGTGGAGGGTGAGAGATAATGTAGTACCTGGTGGAGGGTGAGAGATAATGTACTACCTGGTGGAGGGTGAGAGAAAATGTAGTGCCTGGTGGAGGGTGAGAGATAATGTACTACCTCGTGGAGGGTGAGAGATAATGTACTACCTGGTGGAGGGTGAGAGATTATGTAGTACCTGGTGGAGGGTGAGAGATAATGTACTACCTGGTGGACGGTGAGAGATAATGTACTACCTGGTGGAGGGTGAGAGATAATGTACTACCTGGTGGAGGGTGAGAGATAATGTACTACCTGGTGGAGGGTGAGAGATAATGTAGTACCTGGTGGAGGGTGAGAGATAATGTACTACCTGGTGGAGGGTGAGAGATAATGTAGTACCTAGAGGAGGGTGAGAGATAATGTACTACCTGGTGGAGGGTGAGAGATAATGTACTACCTGGTGGAGGGTGAGAGATAATGTACTACCTAGTGGAGGGTGAGAGATAATGTACTACCTGGTGGAGGGTGAGAGATTATGTACTACCTGGTGGAGGGTGAGAGATAATGTACTACCTGGTGGAGGGTGAGAGATAATGTACTACCTGGTGGAGGGTGAGAGATAATGTACTACCTAGTGGAGGGTGAGAGATAATGTACTACCTGGTGGAGGGTGAGAGATAATGTACTACCTGGTGGAGGGTGAGAGATAATGTACTACCTGGTGGAGGGGGAGAGATAATGTACTACCTGGTGGAGGGTGAGAGATAATGTACTACCTGGTGGAGGGTGAGAGATATGTACTACCTGGTGGAGGGTGAGAGATAATGTACTACCTGGTGAATTGTGAGAGATAGTGTACTACCTGGTGGAGGGTGAAAGATAATGTACTACCTGGTGGAGTGTGAGAGATATGTACTACCTGGTGGAGGGTGAGAAATATGTACTACCTGGTGTAGGGTGAGAGATAATGTACTACCTGGTGGAGGGTGAGAGATAATGTACTACCTGGTGTAGGGTGAGAGATAATGTACTACCTGGTGGAGGGTGAGAGATTTGTACTACCTGGTGTAGGGTGAGAGTGTACTACCTGGTGGAGGGTGAAAGATAATGTACTACCTGGTGGAGGGTGACAGATAATGAACTACCTGGTGAAGGGTGAGAGATAATGTACTACCTGGTGGAGGGTGAGAGATAATATACTACCTGGTGGAGGGTGAGAGATAATGTACTACATGGTGTAGGGTGATAAATAATGTACTACCTGGTGGAGGGTGAGAGATAATGTACTACCTGGTGGAGGGTGAGAGATAATGTACTACCTAGTGGAGGGAGAGAGATAATGTACTACCTGGTGGAGCGTGAGAGATAGTGTACTACCTAGTGGAGGGTGAGAGATAATGTACTACCTGGTGGAGGGTGAGAGATATGTACTACCTGGTGGAGGGTGAGAGATAATGTACTACCTGGTGGAGGGTGAGAGATAGTGTACTACATGGTGGAGGGTGAGAGATAATGTACTACCTGGTGGAGGGTGAGAGATAATGTACTACCTAGTGGAGGGTGAGAGATAATGTACTACCTGGTGGAGGGTGAGAGATAATGTACTATCTGGTGGAGGGTGAGAGATAATGTACTACCTGGTGGAGCGTGAGAGATAATGTACTACCTGGTGGAGGGTGAGAGATAATGTACTACCTGGTGGAGGGTGAGAGATAATGTACTACCTAGTGGACGGTGAGGAATAATGTACTACCTGGTGGAGGGTGAGAGATAATGTACTACCTGGTGGAGGGTGAGAGATAATGTACTACCTGGTGGAGGGTGAGAGATAATGTACTACCTGGTGGAGGGTGAGAGATAATGTACTACCTGGTGGAGGGTGAGAGATATGTACTACCTGGTGGAGGGTGAGAGATAATGTACTACCTGGTGGAGGGTGAGAGATAGTGTACTACCTGGTGGAGGGTGAGAGATAATGTACTACCTGGTGGAGGGTGAGAGATATGTACTACCTGGTGGAGGGTGAGAGATATGTACTACCTGGTGTAGGGTGAGAGATAATGTACTACCTGGTGGAGGGTGAGAGATAATGTACTACCTGGTGGAGGGTGAGAGATAATGTACTACCTGGTGGAGGGTGAGAGATAGTGTACTACCTGGTGGAGGGTGAGAGATAATGTATTACCTGGTGGAGGGTGAGAGATAATGTACTACCTGGTGGAGGGTGAGAGATAGTGTACTACCTGTTGGAGGGTGAGAGATAATGTACTACCTCGTGGAGGGTGAGAGATAATGTAGTACCTGGTGGAGGGTGAGAGATAATGTACTACCTGGTGTAGGGTGAGAGATAATGTACTACCTGGTGGAGGGTGAGAGATAGTGTACTACCTGGTGGAGGGTGAGAGATAATGTACTACCTGGTGGAGGGTGAGAGATAATGTACTACCTGGTGGAGGTTGAGAGATAGTGTACTACCTGGTGGAGGGTGAGAGATAATGTACTACCTGGTGGAGGGTGAGAGATAATGTACTTCCTGGTGGAGGGTGAGAGATAATGTACTACCTGGTGGAGGGTGAGAGATAATGTACTACCTGGTGGAGGGTGAGAGATAATGTACTACCTTGTGGAGGGTGAGAGATAATGTACTACCTGGTGGAGGGTGAGAGATAATGTACTACCTGGCGGAGGGTGAGAGATAGTGTACTACCTGGTGGAAAGTGAGAGATAATGTAGTTCCTGGTGGAGGGTGAGAGATAATGTAGTACCTGGTGGAGGGTGAGAGATAATGTACTACCTGGTGGAGGGTGAGAGATAATGTAGTGCCTGGTGGAGGGTGAGAGATAATGTACTACCTGGTGGAGGGTGAGAGATAATGTACTACCTGGTGGAGGGTGAGAGATAATGTAGTACCTGGTGGAGGGTGAGAGATAATGTACTACCTGGTGGAGGGTGAGAGATAATGTACTACCTGGTGGAGGGTGAGAGATAATGTACTACCTGGTGGAGGGTGAGAGATAATGTACTACCTGGTGGAGGGTGAGAGATAATGTAGTACCTGGTGGAGGGTGAGAGATAATGTACTACCTGGTGGAGGGTGAGAGATAATGTAGTACCTAGTGGAGGGTGAGAGATAATGTACTACCTAGTGTAGGGTGAGAGATAATGTACTACCTGGTGGAGGGTGAGAGATAATGTACTACCTAGTGGAGGGTGAGAGATAATGTACTACCTGGTGGAGGGTGAGAGATAATGTACTACCTGGTGGACGGTGAGAGATAATGTACTACCTGGTGGAGGGTGAGAGATAATGTACTACCTGATGGAGGGTGAGAGATAATGTACTACCTAGTGGAGGGTGAGAGATAATGTACTACCTGGTGGAGGGTGAGAGATAATGTACTACCTGGTGGAGGGTGAGAGATAATGTACTACCTGGTGGAGGGGGAGAGATAATGTACTACCTGGTGGAGGGTGAGAGATAATGTACTACCTGGTGGAGGGTGAGAGATATGTACTACCTGGTGGAGGGTGAGAGATAATGTACTACCTGGTGAATTGTGAGAGATAGTGTACTACCTGGTGGAGGGTGAAAGATAATGTACTACCTGGTGGAGGGTGAGAGATATGTACTACCTGGTGGAGGGTGAGAAATATGTACTACCTGGTGTAGGGTGAGAGATAATGTACTACCTGGTGGAGGGTGAGAGATAATGTACTACCTGGTGTAGGGTGAGAGATAATGTACTACCTGGTGGAGGGTGAGAGATATGTACTACCTGGTGTAGGGTGAGAGTGTACTACCTGGTGGAGGGTGAGAGATAATGTACTACCTGGTGGAGGGTGACAGATAATGAACTACCTGGTGAAGGGTGAGAGATAATGTACTACCTGGTGGAGGGTGAGAGATAATATACTACCTGGTGGAGGGTGAGAGATAATTTACTACATGGTGTAGGGTGATAAATAATGTACTACCTGGTGGAGGGTGAGAGATAATGTACTACCTGGTGGAGGGTGAGAGATAATGTACTACCTAGTGGAGGGAGAGAGATAATGTACTACCTGGTGGAGCGTGAGAGATAGTGTACTACCTAGTGGAGGGTGAGAGATAATGTACTACCTGGTGGAGGGTGAGAGATATGTACTACCTGGTGGAGGGTGAGAGATAATGTACTACCTGGTGGAGGGTGAGAGATAGTGTACTACATGGTGGAGGGTGAGAGATAATGTACTACCTGGTGGAGGGTGAGAGATAATGTACTACCTAGTGGAGGGTGAGAGATAATGTACTACCTGGTGGAGGGTGAGAGATATGTACTACCTGGTGGAGGGTGAGAGATAATGTACTACATGGTGGAGGGTGAGAGATAGTGTACTACCTGGTGGAGGGTGAGAGATAATGTACTACCTGGTGGAGGGTGAGAGATAATGTACTTCCTGGTGGAGGGTGAGAGATAATGTACTACCTGGTGGAGGGTGAGAGATAATGTACTACCTGGTGGAGGGTGAGAGATAATGTACTACCTGGCGGAGGGTGAGAGATAGTGTACTACCTGGTGGAAAGTGAGAGATAATGTAGTTCCTGGTGGAGGGTGAGAGATAATGTAGTACCTGGTGGAGGGTGAGAGATAATGTACTACCTGGTGGAGGGTTAGAGATAATGTAGTGCCTGGTGGAGGGTGAGAGATAATGTACTACCTCGTGGAGGGTGAGAGATAATGTACTACCTGGTGTAGGGTGAGAGATAATGTACTACCTGGTGGACGGTGAGAGATAATGTACTACCTGGTGGAGGGTGAGAGATAATGTACTACCTGGTGGAGTGTGAGAGATAATGTACTACATGGTGGAGGGTGAGAGATAATGTAGTACCTGGTGGAGGGTGAGAGATAATGTACTACCTGGTGGAGGGTGAGAGATAATGTAGTACCTAGAGGAGGGTGAGAGATAATGTACTACCTGGTGGAGGGTGAGAGATAATGTACTACCTGGTGGAGGGTGAGAGATAATGTACTACCTAGTGGAGGGTGAGAGATAATGTACTACCTGGTGGAGGGTGAGAGATAATGTACTACCTGGTGGAGGGTGAGAGATAATGTACTACCTGGTGGAGGGTGAGAGATAATGTACTACCTGGTGGAGGGTGAGAGATAATGTACTACCTAGTGGAGGGTGAGAGATAATGTACTACCTGGTGGAGGGTGAGAGATAATGTACTACCTGGTGGAGGGTGAGAGATAATGTACTACTATTACAAAAAAAAGTGATTTTTAAAGATGGTCGTTTTACTCATTTTGTTATAAAGAGTTCGGGATACATATATACACATTAAAATCAATTAATCTTCAATATAATATAAAAATCATCTTTGGTCTAGAGGTATTTAATATATATATATATATATATATATATAAGAATATATATATATATATATATATATATATATATATATATATATATACACACATTATAATAATAAATTATTAGCATCCCCTTTGTCGCGCGAGGCCCAAAAAATTCGGTCTTAATTACGTGTTTTTGGCGCGTGTCATACTCCGTGCCCCGCGTGGCCACCTTCCCGTTCTTTAGTTCCAACCAATCACAAGCCTTCCCTGAGTCTCTTCAGCTAAGTACAGTTCGCTTCTGCCGCCTTCCCATTGGTTGAGAGATCAAAATATAAACACTGGTGCTTTGGCTTCGCCCACACACGCATTTTTCCCTCCACCCTTACTAATCTACTCTTGGATTATACATTCTACAAAGTTGGTAAGTACTGATTGTTGTGTTTAGTGCTTACATGAATAGTTTGGCATATTTTGATATATATCTAAAGTCCGTGTGAAGCATAATATGAGTGTAGCATGCAGTTGAAAAAAGTGCAAGCATTTTAGACCGAATTATTTCGGTCTTGCGCGAGTTTCCGGGAATGTCCAATTTTAGTCAAATAAATATTTATAAGAAATTTTCAATTGCACATATGAACTCTGTAGTGGTCTGGATGTATACAGGAGGTTTCTATTGTCCTTCCAGTTCCATGAGAGGCTGTTTTATGGGGAGCAGTCGACCAGCAGGTCGAGGTATGTCTGCGTTTCTGAAGACAGTGACTCGGAACCAGAGGTAGACGAACCAGAATTGCTGGATAGTGTTGATGAATACTTGCCACCGGATGCACAGGATGCAGAGATGTCAAGTGATGATGAGGAGGAAGAAAGGGAAGAAAGGCCAGCCAAAAAGCAGAAAGTAATGAGGAAAAAGAGAACTTTTAGGATTGAGGAATACCCGGATGAGGAAGAGATCCATGAGAATATTGCTCTTCAAGTTTCATCTCAGTGGACCATCTTTCCATTTAGCAATATAGAATCATTGGTCTTCCAAATGAATCTCAGGAATATAGGGATTGAAACTTGCATCACTTTGCAATTTGGCATTGTTGATATTTGCTTCCTTTTTATATTTTTGTAACAATTAAAAAATGTTTTGATACAAGTTCCATTTATGTTTTTTATATTGTCTGTTTGTATATTAAATTTAAAAAAATTTTTTGGTGTGTTTTATTAACAATTGCAAGTTTGCAACATAAATTTTTTTAATCACTTTGTCGGGCGCAGCCGAATATTTTCGGTCTTCGGAGATTAGCAATTGCTCGAGAACTAACCATCAGAAATCAATTTATATGGGATCAGTGACCTTGTATTGAGTTACTCTATCCACCATAGGGAGTTCAGTTCGAATTTCAAATTTTCGGACCCCTTGCGCGACAAAGGGTTTAATAATTAAATAATAATATATATATCTATGCTAAAATAATAAATTATAAATAACATTTGTATAATAATAAATTATGATCAACTCCGTGTCTCACACGACACTTATAATGACGCTCTGTGTCCCACACGGCACTTATAATGACGCTCTGTGTCCCACACGACACTTATAATGACGCTCTGTGTCCCACACGACACTTATAATGATGCTCTGTGTCCCACACGACACTTATAATGACGCTCTGTGTCCCACACGACACTTATAATGACGCTCTGTGTCTCACACGACACATATAATGACGCTCTGTGTCCCACACGACACTTATAATGACGCTCTGTGTCCCACACGACACTTATAATGACGCTCTGTGTCCCACACGACACTTATAATGACGCTCTGTATCCCTCACGACACTTATAATGACGCTCTGTGTCCCACACGACATTTATTCGAGTTGTGACGCTCCTTCACCACCGTGTCACTCGACACCCTTTCCTGTGCGTCCCACGACACTCCAGCTCTCCGTGTCACACGACACCCTTTTCTCTGCATCATACACATTCTTTCTCAACTGTGTCACACTTGACACCCTTGTCTCTGCGACACACTCACTCCGCATAGCGTCTTTCGTCTTAAAAGCCAGTCACATGATACTATTCAATGTACACTACAACCAGGCCATCTTCAGTGTCACACGACACCCTTTTCTTCTCAGTGTTCCACTACGGTCCTGTAGCATATCTCAGTGTTCCACTCCATCATACTCCCCTAAGTGTCACACTACGGTCCTGGCCCAGTTCAGTGTAACACTCCAACCTTTTCTTCATGTAATGTCCCACTAAACAGCATCAGATGACTCCGGCCCACAGTTGACAAGCGTAGGCGGTGAGTCCGCAGACATCACCGGCAGTCCTGTAAATACTCTCCAAGGCTCGTAGAAGTACACCGTAAGATGGTCTGGCGAGTACTATCTACCGCCTTCAAGACCAGTTGACACACCGCAAGTAGGTTCGGTTAATCCTGCTTGGCGAACACCATGCTGCAAGCTCACTGAGTGCGGCCGTCAAGTAACTGAGGCCATCAGACTCGGTGAGCGGCACTTCTAAAATCAGTAGAAGCCAGTAGAATACCAAAAGATGGGCAGGAGAAGACTCTACTGCCAGTAGATCTATACTATAAGGTGTTCTGGTAATTACTGCTGCGGCGCATATCGTGAGGTGTTCAGGTACTAAAGCCGGCTCAGCAGTCCCCACATTGGGTTTGATGACGTACCCAGTGGTACTGCCGGCCGGCAGGTTAACTATTTAACCGCTAGTTTGGCAGGGGGCCGTAACAACTACCTAGTGGAGGGTGAGAGATAATGTACTGACTGGTGGAGGGTGAGAGATAATGTACTACCTGGTGGAGGGTGAGAGATGATGTACTACCTGGTGGAGGGTGAGAGATAGTGTACTACTTGGAGGAGGGTGAGAGATAATGTACTACCAAGTGGAGGGTGAGAGATAATGTACCACCTGGTGGAGGGTGAGAGATAGTGTACTACCTAGTGGAGGGTGAGAGATAATGTACTGCCTGGTGGAGGGTGAGAGATAATGTACTACCTGGTGGACGTTGAGAGACAGTGTACTACCTGGTGGAGGGTGAGAGATAGTGTACTACCTAGTGGAGGGTGAGAGATAATGTACTGCCTGGTGGAGGGTGAGAGATAATGTACTACCTAGTGGACGGTGAGAGATAATGTACTGCCTGGTGGAGGGTGAGACATAGTGTACTACCTAGCGGAGGGTGAGAGATAATGTACAGCCTGGTGGAGGGTGAGAGTTAATGTACTTCCTGGTGGAGGGTGAGAGATAGTGTACTACCTGGTGGAGGGTGAGAGATAATGTGCTACTTGGTGGAGGATGAGAGTGTACTACCTGGTGGAGGGTGAGAGATAATGTACTACCTGGTGGAGGGTGAGAGATAGTGTACTACCTGGTGGAGGGTGAGAGATAGTGTACTACCTAGTGGAGGGTGAGAGATAATGTACTACATGGTGGAGGGTGAGAGATAGTGTACTACCTGGTGGAGGGTGAGAGATAATGTACTACCTAGTGGAGGGTGAGAGATAATGTACTACCTGGTGGAGGGTGAGATATAGTGTACTACCTGGTGGAAGGTGAGAGATAGTGTACTACCTGGTGGAGGGTGAGAGATAGTGTACTACCTGGTGGAGGGTGAGAGAAAATGTACTACCTGGTGGAGGGTGAGAGATAGTGTACTACCTAGTGGAGGGTGAGAGATAATGTACTACCTGTTGGAGGGTGAGAGATAATGTACTACCTGGAGGAGGGTGAGAGATAGTGTACTACCTAGTGGAGGGTGAGAGATAATGTACTGCCTGGTGGAGGGTGAGAGATAATGTACTACCTGGTGGAGGGTGAGAGATAGTGTACTACCTAGTGGAGGGTGAGAGATAATGTACTACCTGGTGGAGGTTGAGAGATAATGTACTACCTGGTGGAGGGTGAGAGATAGTGTACTACGTAGTGGAGGGTGAGAGATAGTGTACTACCTGGTGGAGGGTGAGAGATAGTGTACTTCCTGGTGGAGGGAGAGAGATAATATACTGCCTGGTGGAGGGTGAGAGATAATGTACTACTTGGTGGAGGGTGAGAGATAGTGTACTACCTAGTGGAGGGTGAGAGATAATGTACTGCCTGGTGTAGGGTGAGAGATAATGTACTACCTGGTGGAGGGTGAGAGATAATGTACTACCTGGTGGAGGGTGAGAGATAATGTACTACCTGGTGGAGGGTGAGAGATAATGTACTACCTGGTGGAGGGTGAGAGATAATGTACTACCTGGTGGAGGGTGAGAGATAATGTACTACCTGGTGGAGGGTGAGAGATAATGTACTACCTGGTGGAGGGTGAGAGATAATGTACTACCTGGTGGAGGGTGAGAGATAATGTACTACCTAGTATAGGGTGAGAG
Organism: Cherax quadricarinatus; assembly: GCF_038502225.1. Classification (NCBI taxonomy): domain Eukaryota; kingdom Metazoa; phylum Arthropoda; class Malacostraca; order Decapoda; family Parastacidae; genus Cherax; species Cherax quadricarinatus. Next base: position 30,845,699 of record NC_091336.1, on the reverse strand, counting down.
ATAATGTACTACCTGGTGGAGGGTGAGAGATAATGTACTACCTGGTGGAGAGTACTACCTGGTGGAGGGTGAGGATGAGAGATAATGTACTACCTGGTGGAGGGTGAGAGATAATGTACTACCTGGTGGAGGGTGAGAGATAATGTACTACCTGGTGGAGGGTGAGAGATAATGTACTACCTGGTGGAGGGTGAGAGATAATGTACTACCTGGTGGAGGGTGAGAGATAATGTACTACCTGGTGGAGGGTGAGAGATAATGTACTAACTGGTGGAGGGTGAGAGATAATGTACTACCTGGTGGAGGGTGAGAGATAATGTACTACCTGGTGGAGGGTGAGAGATAATGTACTACCTGGTGGAGGGTGAGAGATAATGTACTACCTGGTGGAGGGTGAGAGATAATGTACTACCTGGTGGAGGGTGAGAGATAATGTACTACCTGGTGAGAGATAATGTACTACCTGGTGGAGGGTGAGAGATAATGTACTACCTGGTGGAGGGTGAGAGATAATGTACTACCTGGTGGAGGGTGAGAGATAATGTACTACCTGGTGGAGGGTGAGAGATAATGTACTACCTGGTGGAGGGTGAGAGATAATGTACTACCTGGTGGAGGGTGAGAGATAATGTACTACCTGGTGGAGGGTGAGAGATAATGTACTACCTGGTGGAGGGTGAGAGATAATGTACTACCTGGTGGAGGGTGAGAGATAATGTACTACCTGGTGGAGGGTGAGAGATAATGTACTACCTGGTGGAGGGTGAGAGATAATGTACTACCTGGTGGAGGGTGAGAGATAATGTACTACCTGGTGGAGGGTGAGAGATAATGTACTACCTGGTGGAGGGTGAGAGATAATGTACTACCTGGTGGAGGGTGAGAGATAATGTACTACCTGGTGGAGGGTGAGAGATAATGTACTACCTGGTGGAGGGTGAGAGATAATGTATGGTGGAACCTTGTGGAGGGTGAGAGATAATGTACTACCTGGTGGAGGGTGAGAGATAATGTACTACCTGGTGGAGGGTGAGAGATAATGTACTACCTGGTGGAGGGTGAGAGATAATGTACTACCTGGTGGAGGGTGAGAGATAATGTACTACCTGGTGGAGGGTGAGAGATAATGTACTACCTGGTGGAGGGTGAGAGATAATGTACTACCTGGTGGAGGGTGAGAGATAATGTACTACCTGGTGGAGGGTGAGAGATAATGTACTACCTGGTGGAGGGTGAGAGATAATGTACTACCTGGTGGAGGGTGAGAGATAATGTACTACCTGGATGAGGGTGACAGATAATGTACTACCTGGTGGAGGGTGAGAGATAATGTACTACCTGGTGGAGGGTGAGAGATAATGTACTACCTACCTAGTGGAGGGTGAGAGATAATGTACTACCTGGTGGAGGGTGAGAGATAATGTACTACCTGGTGGAGGGTGAGAGATAATGTACTACCTGGTGGAGGGTGAGAGATAATGTACTACCTGGTGGAGGGTGAGAGATAATGTACTACCTGGTGGAGGGTGAGAGATAATGTACTACCTGGTGGAGGGTGAGAGATAATGTACTACCTGGTGGAGGGTGAGAGATAATGTACTACCTGGTGGAGGGTGAGAGATAATGTACTACCTGGTGGAGGGTGAGAGATAATGTACTACCTGGTGGAGGGTGAGAGATAATGTACTACCTGGTGGAGGGTGAGAGATAATGTACTACCTGGTGGAGGGTGAGAGATAATGTACTACCTGGTGGAGGGTGAGAGATAATGTACTACCTGGTGGAGGGTGAGAGATAATGTACTACCTGGTGGATGGTGAGAGATAATGTACTACCTGGTGGAGGGTGAGAGATAATGTACTTCATGGTGGAGGGTGTAATGTACTACCTGGTGGAGGGTGAGAGATAATGTACTACCTGGTGGATGGTGAGAGATAATGTACTACCTGGTGGAGGGTGAGAGATAATGTACTTCATGGTGGAGGGTGAGAGATAATGTACTACCTGGTGGAGGGTGAGATATAATGTACTTCCTGGTGGAGGGTGAGAGATAATGTACTACCTGGTTTAGGGTGAGAGATAATGTACTACCTGGTGGAGGGTGAGAGATAATGTACTACCTGGTGGAGGGTGAGAGATAATGTACTACCTGGTGGAGGGTGAGAGATAATGTACTACCTGGTGGAGGGTGAGAGATAATGTACTACCTGGTGGAGGGTGAGAGATAATGTACTACCTGGTGGAGGGTGAGAGATAATGTACTACCTGGTGGAGGGTGAGAGATAATGTACTACCTGGTGGAGGGTGAGAGATAATGTACTACCTGGTGGAGGGTGAGAGATAATGTACTACCTGGTGGAGGGTGAGAGATAATGTACTACCTGGTGGAGGGTGAGAGATAATGTACTACCTGGTGGAGGGTGAGAGATAATGTACTACCTGGTGGAGGGTGAGAGATAATGTACTACCTGGTGGAGGGTGAGAGATAATGTACTACCTGGTGGAGGGTGAGAGATAATGTACTACCTGGTGGAGGGTGAGAGATAATGTACTACCTGGTGGAGGGTGAGAGATAATGTACTACCTGGTGGAGGGTGAGAGATAATGTACTACCTGGTGGAGGGTGAGAGATAATGTACTACCTGGTGGAGGGTGAGAGATAATGTACTACCTGGTGGAGGGTGAGAGATAATGTACTACCTGGTGGAGGGTGAGAGATAGTACTACCTGGTGAGAGAGATAATGTACTACCTGGTGGAGGGTGAGAGATAATGTACTACCTGGTGGAGGGTGAGAGATAATGTACTACCTGGTGGAGGGTGAGAGATAATGTACTACCTGGTGGAGGGTGAGAGATAATGTACTACCTGGTGGAGGGTGAGAGATAATGTACTACCTGGTGGAGGGTGAGAGATAATGTACTACCTGGTGGAGGGTGAGAGATAATGTACTACCTGGTGGAGGGTGAGAGATAATGTACTACCTGGTGGAGGGTGAGAGATAATGTACTACCTGGTGGAGGGTGAGAGATAATGTACTACCTGGTGGAGGGTGAGAGATAATGTACTACCTGGTGGAGGGTGAGAGATAATGTACTACCTGGTGGAGGGTGAGAGATAATGTACTACCTGGTGGAGGGTGAGAGATAATGTACTACCTGGTGGAGGGTGAGAGATAATGTACTACCTGGTGGAGGGTGAGAGATAATGTACTACCTGGTGTAGGGTGAGATAATGGTGAGAGATAATGTACTACCTGGTGGAGGGTGAGAGATAATGTACTACCTGGTGGAGGGTGAGAGATAATGTACTACCTGGTGGAGGGTGAGAGATAATGTACTACCTGGTGGAGGGTGAGAGATAATGTACTACCTGGTGGAGGGTGAGAGATAATGTACTACCTGGTGGAGGGTGAGAGATAATGTACTACCTGGTGGAGGGTGAGAGATAATGTACTACCTGGTGGAGGGTGAGAGATAATGTACTACCTGGTGGAGGGTGAGAGATAATGTACTACCTGGTGGAGGGTGAGAGATAATGTACTACCTGGTGGAGGGTGAGAGATAATGTACTACCTGGTGGAGAGGTGGTGGAGAGAGATAATGTACCTGGTGGAGGGTGAGAGATAATGTACCCTGGTGGAGGGTGAGAGATAATGTACTACCTGGTGTATGGTGAGTGAGAGATAATGTACTACCTGGTGGAGGGTGAGAGATAATGTACTACCTGGTGGAGGGTGAGAGATAATGTACTACCTGGTGGAGGGTGAGAGATAATGTACTACCTGGTGGAGGGTGAGAGATAATGTACTACCTGGTGTAGGGTGAGAGATAATGTACTACCTGTTGGAGGGTGAGAGATAATGTACTACCTGGTGGAGGGTGAGAGATAATGCACTTCCTGGTGGAGGGTGAGAGATAATGTACTACTTGGTGGAGGGTGAGAGATAATGTACTACCTAGTGGAGGGTGTAACGTACTACCTGGTGGAGGGTGAGAGATAATGTACTACCTAATGGAGGGTGAGAGATAATGTACTACCTGGTGGAGGGTGAGAGATAATGTACTACCTGGTGGAGGGTGAGAGATAATGTACTACCAGGTGGAGGGTGAGAGATAATGTACTACCTAGTGGAGGGTGAGAGATAATGTACTACCTGGTGGAGGGTGAGAGATAATGTATACCTGGTGGAGGGTGAGAGATAATGTACTACCTGGTGGAGGGTGAGAGATAATGTACTACCTGGTGGAGGGTGAGAGATAATGTACAACCTGGTGGAGGGTGAGAGATAATGTACAACCTGGTGGAGGGTGAGAGATAATGTGCTACTTGGTGGAGGGTGAGAGATAGTGTACTACCTGGTGGAGGGTGAGAGATAATGTACTACTTGGATGAGGGTGAGAGATAATGTGCTACTTTGTAGAGGGTGAGAGATAGTGTACTACCTGGTTGAGAGTGAGAGATGATGTACTACCTGGTGGGGGGTGAGAGATAATGTACTACCTGGTGGAGGGTGAGAGATAATGTACTACCTGGTGGAGGGTGAGATAATGTACTACCTGGTGGAGGGTGAGAGATAGTGTACTACCTGGTTGAGGGTGAGAGATAATGTACTACCTGGTGTAGGGTGAGAGATAATGTACTACCTGGTGGAGGGTGAGAGATAATGTACTACCTGGTGGAGGGTGAGATAATGTACTACCTGGTGGAGGGTGAGAGATAGTGTACTACCTGGTTGAGGGTGAGAGATAATGTACTACCTGGTGGAAGAGATAATGTACTACCTGGTGGGTGAGAGATAATGTACTACCTGGTGGAGGGTGAGAGATAATGTACTACCTGGTGGAGGGCGAGAGATAATGTACTACCTGGTGGAGGGTGAGAGATAATGTACTACCTGGTGGAGGGTGAGAGATAATGTACTACCTGGTGGAGGGTGAGAGATAATGTACTACTTGGTGGAGGGTGAGAGATAATGTACTACCTAGTGGACGGTGAGAGATAATGCACTACCTGGTGGAGGGTGAGAGATAATGTACTACCTGGTGGAGGGTGAGAGATAATGTACTACCTGGTGGAGGGTGAGAGATAATGTACTACCTGGTGGAGGGTGAGAGATAATGTACTACCTGGTGGAGGGTGAGAGATAATGTACTACCTGTTGGAGGGTGAGAGATAATGTACTACCTGGTGGAGGGTGAGAGAAAATGTACTACCTGGTGGAGGGTGATAGATAATGTACTACTTGGTGGAGGGTGAGAGATAATGTACTACCTAGTGGAGGGTGAGAGATAATGTACTACCTGGTGGAGGGTGAGAGATAATGTACTGCCTGGTGGAGGGTGAGAGATTATGTACTACCTGGTGGAGGGTGAGAGATAATGTACTACCTGGTATAGGGTGAGAGATAATGTACTACCTGGTGGAGGGTGAGAGATAATGTTCTACCTGGTGGAGGGTGAGAGATAATGTACTTCCTGGTGGAGGGTGAGAGATAATGTACTACCTGGTTTAGGGTGAGAGATAATGTACTACCTGGTGGAGGGTGAGAGATAATGTACTACCTGGTGGAGGGTGAGAGATAATGTACTACCTGGTGGAGGGTGAGAGATAATGTACTACCTGGTGGAGGGTGAGAGATAATGTACTACCTGGTGGATGGTGAGAGATAATGTACTACCTGGTGGAGGGTGAGAGATAATGTACTACCTGGTGTCCCTCCACTGCCAACATGAAAACAGAAGGACTCTCTTCCCGTCATTACTCCCTCCACTGCCAACATGAAAACAGAAGGACTCTCTCCCCGTCATTACTCCCTCCACTGCCAACATGAAAACAGAAGGACTCTCTCCCCGTCATTACTCTCTCCACTACCAACATGAAAACAGAAGGACTCTCTCCCCGTCATTACTCCCTCCACTGCCAACATGAAAACAGAAGGACTCTCTCCCCGTCATTACTCCCTCCACTGCCAACATGAAAACAGAAGGACTCTCTCCCCGTCATTACTCCCTCCACTGCCAACATGAAAACAGAAGGACTCTCTCCCCGTCATTACTCCCTCCACTGCCAACATGAAAACAGAAGGACTCTCTCCCCGTCATTACTCCCTCCACTGCCAACATGAAAACAGAAGGACTCTCTCCCCGTCATTACTCCCTCCACTGCCAACATGAAAACAGAAGGACTCTCTCCCCGTCATTACTCCCTCCACTGCCAACATGAAAACAGAAAGCCGTCTCTCCCCGTCATTACTCTCTCCACTGCCAACATGAAAACAGAGGGGGGAAAATGCCACGGCCTCCATGGAAAAAAAATGGAAATTTGACAGGAAAGGTGAAACTGGGTGGAAAACGAGGGGTATAATTACTTCCAGTAATTTAATTCTTGTTTTACTCCAGTACCATTCACAGGGTTGTGAGCATCAGTGACTCAGTGTCCTGTAGCTTGATAACACAGCTCACATCTTGAGTGTTTGTGGTTCGATCCCCGGTATGGGTGGAAACACTGAGTGTGTTTCCTTAAGACACCTGCTGCCCCTGTTCACCTAGCAGTAAATAAGTACCTGTGTATTCGCCGACTGGTGTGAGTCGCATCCTGGGGGATAAAATTAACCTAAGTTGCCGAAATGCTCTTCATAACAAGTGGCTTTGTATGTAGGACGTCACTGATGTCAGCTATGGTCTGTATAAGTTGTGTCATAAACTTGTACGAATAAAGCTTTTTGTTATTATTATTATTATTATTATTATTATTATTATTATTATTATTATTATTATTATTATTATTATTATTATTATTATTATTATTATTGTTGTTGTTGTTGCTATTTTTATTATTATTATTATTATTATTATTATTATTATTATTATTATTATTATTATTATTGTTGTTGTTGTTGTTGTTGTTTCTATTTTTATTATTATTATTATTATTATTATTATTATTATTATTATTATTATTATTATTATTATTATTATTATTATTATTAATATTACTATTATTATTATTATTATTATTATTATTATTATTATTATTATTATTATTATTATTATTATTATTATTATTATTATTGTTGTTGTTGTTTTTGTTGTTGTTGCTATTTTTATTATTATTATTATTATTATTATTATTATTATTATTATTATTATTATTATTATTTTTATTATTATTATTATTATTATTATTATTATTATTATTATTTTTATTATTATTATTATTATTATTATTATTATTATTATTATTATTATTATTATTATTATTATTATTATTATTATTTTTATTATTATTATTATTATTATTATTATTATTATTATTATTATTATTATTATTATTATTATTATTTTTATTATTATTATTATTATTATTATTATTATTATTATTATTATTATTATTATTATTATGTTTATTATTATTATTATTACTATTATTATTATTATCATTATTATTATTATTATTATTATTATTATTATTATTATTATTATTATTATTATTGTATAGAAGCACTTAGGACCTTTACTACTCTTGTCTCGTTTAACTGATGTCTTGATCCAGTAACTGGAAACACATGAACAGTCTCGTGACTTAAGTATGCAGCGTCTATTAAGATAATATACTGGTTCGCATGGACTTAGTGTGGGTCAGTGAGTGTCCTTAGTAACAACTGGCTACTGTCTTCTCTACCCATGCTATATACCTGATGGTCACTGTAACATATTAACTTTTCTGATGCGTAAAAGATTTTGGGCCCCCGATAATGTACTAATATACTGAGACCAAGCCCCCGCAGCCTGGCCTCATACCTGGCCGAGGGGGCGTTGACCCCCGAAACCCTCTTAAGGTTTACTCCAGGTAACTCCATTCACTAGAGGATAGTGTATTTCGATCCTATTAATGCAAAGTGAAAGTCCAACTGGTTCTTTAATGGCTACAGTGTTTTTGCGCTAATATTAGCTGGTTCTTTAATGGCTACAGTGTTTTTGCGCTAATATTAGCTGGTTCTTTAATGGCTACAGTGTCTTTGCGCTAATATTAGTTGGTTCTTTAATGGCTACAGTGTCTTTACGCTAATATTAGCTGTTTTTTTAACGGCTACAGTGTTTTTGCGCTAATATTAGCTGGTTCTTTAATGGCTACAGTGTTTTTGCGCTAATATTAACTGGTTCTTTAATGGCTACAGTGTCTTTGCGCTAATATTAGCTGGTTCTTTAATGGCTACAGTGTTTTTACGCTAATATTAGCTGGTTTTTTAACGGCTACAGTGTTTTTGCGCTAATATTAGCTGGTTCTTTAATGGCTACAGTGTCTTTGCGCTAATATTAGTTGGTTCTTTAATGGCTACAGTGTCTTTACGCTAATATTAGCTGGTTTTTTAACGGCTACAGTGTTTTTGCGCTAATATTAGCTGGTTCTTTAATGGCTACAGTGTTTTTGCGCTAATATTAGCTGGTTCTTTAATGGCTACAGTGTTTTTGCGCTAATATTAGCTGGTTCTTTAATGGCTACAGTGTTTTTGCGCTAATATTAGCTGGTTCTTTAATGGCTACAGTGTTTTTGCGCTAATATTAGCTGGTTATTTAATGGCTACAGTGTTTTTGCGCTAATATTAGCTGGTTATTTAATGGCTACAGTGTCTTTGCGCTAATATTAGCTGGTGACTTATTCTATTCTTATTCTGTCTGCAAAAATGCCTTGCATATATACGTTTTCCATTTGCTGTCTCGCCCATTGCATCGAATAATGGACATAAGCAGCACTTTAAGTAGCTCTTCAAACTTAAGACGTGACGAAGATATACAGAATATCAAAGTGTGAAGGAGATCTCGTAGTTTGTGTGTTTAGAATATTCATAAGGTTTGTTTGTGTGTGATTGTATGACTCTGGCAGACCTTCTCTTTACCCTCTCTAATATATTCATGTTTTTTTTATATAATATGGAAGCCAAAACTGGATGGCATATTCAGAATGAGATCTAAAAAAGTGCATTACAAAGTGTCAATTTGGTGTCTAGTGTTTTCTTCTTAAAATTTCTAGCTAACTTCGCTGCTAGCATTTAGTCAGTGACTGGTACTTTTGAGGTCGTTGCTTGCGATTACTTCGTGGTTCTTTCTTCACATGCTTTGTTAAGTTTATTGCCATTTTTTTTCATTGTCAGTATTATTATACACAAAATGCATTATTTTTCACATGTCTGTATTCATATTCATTACTTACGTCTCCGACCACCGCGTTAACCTATCACTCTGAATAATCAAACAATCTTGTGAAGGCTTGTGGTGTCGTCTGCATATTTTCCTATCACAGATGTTAGCCATACATCGAGATTTTTACGAATATTGAGATAATAACTGGATTAAGTCCAGATGAAACTCCACTCTTTACGACACGCCATCCGACACCTCGCAGTTGAGCATCGTTCTCTGTTTCGTGTTTGTGAGTCAGTCACTTATGGTAGGTAAGACACAAAGGCAACAGTTAGGCAACTTTATTCCGAAACGTTTCGCCTACACAGTAGGCTTCTTCAGTCGAATACAGAAAGTAGGCAGGAACAGTAGAGAAGTGAAGACGATGTAATCAGTCCATCACCCTTGAAGTCGTAGAATTTGAGGTTGTCAGTCCCTCAGCCTGGAGAGTTCAGTTCCATAGTCAGGAACTTCAAGGGTGATGGACTGATTACATCGTCTTCACATCTCTACTCTTCCTGCCTACTTTCTGTATTCGACTGAAGAAGCCTACTGTGTAGGCGAAACGTTTCGGAATAAAGTTGCCTAACTGTTGCCTATGTGTCTTACCTACCAACCTGTCGGTATTGTATACCATTTTGATGTTCATCAGTCACTTATACCGGAATGAAGTTTATCTTTTATATCGTCGTTTTTTGGCCATTTATGCATTAATGGAGCACCTTTTAGAAGGCCTAGAAATCTAGATATACTACATATTTTAAGATCTTTTCGTTCTAGTTAAGTAATGTAATTGAACACTTCTAAATTCCATACCTTTTTTCTTATTAAGTTGTTGTTTTCCAGAAAAATTTCTAGTTACTAATTATATTCTCCATTTGTTTACCTAAAATTAACATTAAGCTGGACCCTCAGGGCTGAAAGGGGCTGAAAGGGGCTGAAAGGGGCTGAAAGGGGCTGAAGGGGCCTGATACCCCCCTCCTGGAGAAAATTTCTCCACATAGACAGTTGACATCTGGAGTTAGACAGTTACATCTGGAGTTAGACAGTTGACTTCTGGAGTTAGACAGGTGACATCTGGAGTTGGACTGTTGACATCTGGAGTTAGTTGACTTCTGGAGTTAGACAGTTGGCATCTGGAGTTAGACAGTTGACATCTGGAATTAGGCAGTTGACATCTAGAGTTAGACATTTGACATCTGGAGTTAGGCAGTTGACATCTGGAGTTAAACAGTTGACATTTGGAGTTCGACAGTTGACATCTGGAGTTAGACAGTTGATATCTGGAGTTAGTTGACATCTGGAGTTAGACAGTTGACATCTGGAATTAGACAGTTAACATCTGGAGTTAAACAATTGATATCTGGAGTTAGGCACTTGACATCTCTAGTTAGACAGCTGACATCTGGAGTTAGACAGTTGACATCTGGAGTTAGACAGTTGGAATCTGGAGTTAGTTAGTTGATATATGGAGTTAGACAGTTAACACCTGGAGTTAGACAGTTGACATCTAGATTTAGTTGACATCTGGAGTTAGACAGTTGACATCTGGAGTTAGCTGACATCTGGAGTTAGACAGTTGACATGTGGAGTTAGACAGTTGACATCTGGAGTTAGACAGTTGACATCTGGAGTTAGACAGTTGACTTTTGGAGTTAGTTAACATCTGGAGTTAGTTGACATTTGGAGTTAGACAGTTGACATCTAGAGCCAGTTGACATCTGGAGTTAGACAGTTGACATATGGAGTTAGACAGTTGACATCTGGGGTTAGACAGTTGATATCTGGAGTTAGACGGTTGACATCTGGAGTTAGACAGTTGCCCTCAATGATGCTGACAAAATTGGCAGCCTCCTGGTTCCCTGACAGTTCATTAGACACGTTAAGCCAACAACTAATGTAGACAGCCTGTACTGTCTGTACAGACAGCCTATGCTGTCTGCCAGCTTAGTTCATATTTCGCAGCACTCAGGTGCTGCCCTCTCTCGGCCTCTCCAGGTCAATGGGACGCTGGTCCCACTCGCACTCGTTCACTCAGTGGCCTAGCAGCAGTCAATAAGTCCTACTCCCTCTCCCCTACGTGGGATGGCCCTCCCTGGCCATGGGCACTCAACACACAAGCCTGTGTACCCACCACGAGTTTGCAAATAAAGTAAAGAAGCCCCCGCTCTGCACGAGTCACCAAACAAACCGGTTATAAATGGTGGGAAGTGGTGGTCGCAGCAGTTGTGTTTGCCCAGAGAGAGAGGAAGGAAATAGAATGAAGTAATCTTCACTTTATCACCCTAGACAACAAGTATCTGTCTCTCAACAAGTTATCCTGATGTCGTGTCTGCACGTTTCAGAATCTAGACACAGGCACAAGCAGGATTTGGCCGACATTTCCCAAATTTCTTCGAGAAATATAAGTGGTGTCCCAGTGACCCCACGCTACAGCGTCCCACGCTGTTTCTCAAGTCACGAGTTCAGTGTAACTTGTATGCTCTGCTGTTGTTGTTCAGCTCAGTACAGCTATATCAGAAAGCCAGAGGTGAGCTTTGTACTGATTTTTGCGTCCAGTGTGAGTATTTCGCCGTGTTGTGGGTTTGAGAGGAGAAAGTAGCCAGATCCTCCCTCGCCATACACTCACCCACGCTCCTCGCCACCACACTACCATACACCACCATGCCATCACTCCCTCTGCTGTGTTTTCTGCTGTTTTCCATGTGAATTCATTGCCAGAGCTGTGTATCCGAGTGCCCGAGGCCACTCGAAGCCACGTGGATCAGCAAGCCACATGGATCAGCAAGCCACATGCAACAGCAAGCCATGTGGATCAGCATGCCACATAGATCACGATGCCACGTGGATCCCGACGCCACATGGGGTGTGGATGAAGGCAAGTGGATGTACGAGCCCCGTGAGTTACTGATGCTGCTGCCCGTCTTCATGATGTCACGATGTCTGCCTGACGTCACCTCGAGATGTCTGCTGACGTCGCAATTCTGCTGACATCACCTTGCGACGTCATGCCTGACATCACATGATGTCACATCGAGTGTTTCAGTAATTATGTCAGTATTGTCGAGAAGATTGAGAGAAGATATATGTCGTGTGCTAATTAATTTCTTTCAGTCAGTGTTCTCACATAGTGTATGGCTTAGTGTCAATTTTGTGCACATAAAAGCATCATTTGTTAGTTAAGCCATGTTGTACTGCATATACTGTGGTGTGTGTAAAGTTTTCCATATTTCCAGTGTGGTCTGCGGCCAGACCCCTGTGTAGCTCTTTGTTGCCTGTCACCCGGTGTGACCAGCACATATGACAGCTAATATTAGTCAGCCTGAGCACATGAGCCGCTTTGCACAGAAAGTTCTTATGCTCGTCACTCATAGATGTTCTGCAGAATCATACCTGCTACGATTCCCATCAAGATTTGTTTCACTTCACCTCCAGACCTTCAGAGTGCAGTTATATGTAGAGAAACAAGTCTGGGGATGCTTAAACTAACCTCTGCTATAACTTCAACTGCGGAGAGAATAACACTCGTCAAGCCGCAGTTATCCCTGCCAGCCTCATGTCACAAGCTTCAGTGAGCTCCTGCACAAAGAAGATGTCACTTTTACTGCTAGCTCGCTCACTGCAGTCTGGTGTATGATGTTACGACTCCCAGATGTTTCACCCAGTTGTCTCTGCCATGACTCGCTCCATGTCTCACTCCACACTCGCCAGCAGTGACAGCCCAGCGACAGTACCAGTAGAGAAGTGTCCTCTTGAGTCGCCTGCCAGAAGTCCTGCCCAGTTGCCGAGTTTTGACGACGCCTAACTCGAGGGCACCAGCATGTCGTGCCCCAGGTTGAGTGAAACCTGCAGTGGCTCCTGCAATGACTGCTTCACTGTGTCATGTGGGATTTCGATATGTGGAAAGGGTAAGAATACTCACGTAGGCTGGTAGTACGTATAATATAACGGAAAGTGTGGGAAGGCACCAACAGCCGACCTGCCTCTCTCTGCTCCCTATCTTGACTGGCCCATGAGTGCCTACGGGTGAGGGATGTTTGAAATCCTGCTATGGTCAGCAGCAATATGAATACAGTCAATGATTCACACAGACGGTTGGTAGTGAGTCATCTACTGGTACACTGGTTACTGGTAACTGGTTACTAGGAACTGGTACTACTACTGAGAGCTCGGCGACGCTAACGTATGTCATCCCGACATACAACTAATACAAACTAGAGATGGCAGGTGTACGGCTTGGGCTGATTCTGTACAATGTCAAAGTACACGACAATTGAACATTATAACATACATAAGTAGAATATTGGAATGGAAGCTTATGTAACTGAAACTGTAGTGCAATACAAGGTATAATATAGCACAACTCATCGAATGAAATTCAACGTTGAGATTACACAATAGAAGTTATAAAAAAATTAGATCGATCGATCTGTATTCATGTGATCTATGGATTCTGAGGAAGGAATATATACATAGAAAGAAGTGTTTAACAGAAAGGCAGATTCGGTGCACTCAAATCTAGACTGTTAACTCTCAGAATTCGGAGAGAACGTGAACACAAAACAAAAATTCTTGAATACTGATAAGTTGATACTGTAATTATTCATCTATACAGGTTATTTACATTTAACCCCAACTCTGCTAGGGTGAAATTGACATATGCAGAATGGGTGTCATCTCTGGGAGGATCAAACTCTGTTGCACTGGCTAACTCATGCTGTATTTGAGGCAAATCTGAATTGGAAGTAACAAATGATACTTGAGGATTTCTCAATACCTGTCGTGTACGTAGGGAATAAGGACATTCAGGTTGATCTTCTGACTGAGTATCAGAGGTAGAGAGTACAGGATCAGGAGGATTGTCAGAGTCTGTCACGTTAGTCTGGGTTGGAACATCATTATCATCACATACTAACTTCATATGATCTAAATGTGATTCTTTATACTGACCAGTACTAATTTCTCTAACCTTATACTTATTACCAGTGATATGTTCAACTACTCGATAAGGACCAACAAACTTTTGATCAAGCTTAGGCATTGCAGACGTTTTGTTAAAGTTAATCAGCATAACTCTCGAACCTACTTTGATTTTGGATGGCTTTGCTCGAGTGTTTGCGATTCTTGTAAATTCTGCTGTTGATTTATGAAGTGTTTCACGGATTCTTCTAAAAACACTTTGAGCTAAGCTGGTACGAGTTGCTATGAAATCATCAGGGTTGTAATTTGGTTTCGGATTAGAATATAACAACTCATAAGGAAAACGTTTATCTACACCGTACAATGCATAATGTGGAGTGTCACCTATGGAAGCATTGTAAGCAGAATTTATAGCACACTGCACATCAGGTATAACTTCATCCCAAGTTTCACTGTTGGGATTGATAGTGGCTCTCAAGACATCAAGTACTTTCTCATTGGTACGTTCCACTAACCCATTGCTGGCAGGATGATGAGGAACAATGGTGGATTTAGAGATCTTGTACAAGGTGCACAAATTTTCAAGAATCTCATTACAGAATTCACCTCCATTATCTGTTACTAGGGACTTAGGGGTGGTATGCCTGCAGATAATGCGTTCTTTAAACGCTTTAGCTACTGTCTCGGCAGTCTTATCTGCAACAGAAACTAACTCACAATATCTGGTGAAATGGTCTACCATAACACATAGATGTTTGTTGCCTTGGAGGGAACATTGGAAATTAGTTAACAAATCTAGCGCAACTCTTTCCCACGGTTCGCGAGTGGTTGGATACACTTGGATTGGATTAGGACCATTAGCATTACCTTTATGTTGCATGCAGACACTACATTTCTTAACATACTCAGAAATATCAGTTGCCATACGAGGCCAAAAGTATTTCAATCTGGCTTGTTTTACTGAACGATCCATACCAGGGTGCGCAACACCTGGTACATCGTGAACTAGCTGTAAGGCTACATTCACTAGTGACTGTGGAATTACTAACTGGTAAACTCTTCTGCTAGGAGTACCCAACTCGGCAGTTCGATACAGTAATTCTTGGTTCATGACAAAGTCACTGATGGGTGCTGGTGGCTTCACAGTCAGAATAAGATCTTCCTGGAGCAGGAATCGAATCACACCAGACCACATGGGATCTGTTCGTTGAGGATTCTTTACATCCTCAGCACTAAATGGAGGGTCTGCAGTTACTACACTAACATGTCACGATAAGGCATCTGCGACTACATTTGACTTGCCAGGTAAGTGTTCAAAGGTGGGATTGAACTCTTGGATAGTCAAGGTCCATCTGGCTAACCTTCCAGTAGGTTGTTTGTTCTGGAATAAAGGTATCAGTGGAGCATGGTCTGTCAAGACATGAACAGAGTACTGATAAATAATGTCTCAGAAGTGCTTTAAAGACCATACTATTGCTAAAGCTTCTTGCTCAGTTACTGTATAATTACGTTCAGCCTTCGTAAGGACTCGGCTAGCAAATGCAACTGTGTTGTACTTGTCATCAGTCTTCTGAGCTAGTACGGCACCTATGCCAATAGAACTAGCATCAGTTGTCAGATAGAAGGGCTTAGAAAAATCTGGAAATTTCAAAATTGGAGCAGATGTTAGCTTTTCTTTTAGAGTTTGGAATGCTCTTTCTTGACGGAAGGTCCAAACAAAAGGAGCATCTTTCTTAAGCAACTCAGTTAGAGGAGCAGCTATGGAAGAAAAATTGGCAATGAAAGATCTATAAAAACCTGCTAAGCCCACAAAGGATCTTACGGCATCAGCAGTTTTGGGTGTTGGAAAATTTAGTACTGCAGTTACTTTACTTTGGTCAGTCGTAACCCCTCTAGGAGTGACTACGTGACCAAGAAACTTAATTTCTGATCTGAAAAATTGACATTTAGACAGCTTGATCTTTAAATTGGCTTCTTCAAGCTTACCAAGTACTACATCAAGTCTTTTCAAGTGTGTATCCACGTCTTTAGACATGACGATTACGTCATCTAAGTACACCATAAGTGCATTACCTATGAGACCTCTAAAGATATTAGTCATGAGCCTTGAGAACGTGATAGGGGAGGATCATAATCCAAATGCCATATGGAGGAAGTGATAATGACCTGTAGGAGTGGAGAATGCAGTTAGCTCTTGGCTGTCCTCGTGAAGAAGGACTTGCCAAAACCCTTGTAACAAATCCAGGGTTGAAAAGACTTTGTTATCTCCGATGTTACGTAAAAGATCACCCAGTACAGGAAGTGGGAAGTGATCTGGAATAGTTTTCGCATTTAACTTCCTAAAGTCAATCACTGGGCGCCAAGTACCATCCTTCTTAGGTACTAGGATCAAGGGTGCATTCCAAGGTGAATTGCTAGGTGCAATAACTCCATCATCAAGCATTTGATTGATCAATTCTTCTGTGACAGCAACTTGTGAATGAGGCATTCTGTACGCAGGTATATAGATAGGTCTAGTACCAGGTTCAAGTGGAATACGATGGGACAATAAGTTCGTTATACCCATCTTCTCACCTGGTAAGGCAATGGCTTTACGACGTTTGTTCAACAGAGTCAACAAACGCTTGACTTCATCTGGGAAGTCAGTGGGAGCTAAGTCTTTTTCCTCAACTGGTGGAACAGATTGATCCAGTGAAGTGGATGAGGACTCCCCGGTAGAAATAGCACTGACCCACTGGTCAGGTGACAACTCATCCTCTACCTGAACAGGGTAAGGATAGTGAACAAGGTCAATAAGATTGGTATTTGCTCTGAGACGAACACTGTGACCAGAAGTGTTAGCTAGGAAGAAATGGATCTTACTATCTCTTACAACATGTAAGGATGGTTCAACAAATAGACCTTTTACTTTGCAGGAATCACTGTCAACTAGGACGTTATCACCATCTGAAACACTAGGAACAACAACAGACACTCTAGTGAGGGCACTAGCTGCGACAGAAACGTCTTTCTGCAGACGGCATGTGACATCAACAAGAGATGGCATTACTAGTTGCAAGTAATTGTTTTCCGACAAGGCGTCCCCTGTGGAGAAACTACTACTTGTACTAGCAGACATTGCAGGGATAGGCTCAGCACTCAAGGTAGTCAGAGCGTCCTCGGACACTTGAGGTAATTGGACACTATCTTGCAAGTCTGAAGTTGCAGGAACACAGAAAGGAGTGACAGGATCATCAGTGCCTGACCACTTGGGTATGCTACTGGAAAATGCACTGGCCTGTAAGGACTTAATTCGAATGTCGTACTCTGCGGCAGTATGGCAGATCTCGGATCCAAGCTGGTAACCTCAAAATGGTACGATCAGGTCATCAATTTGGGGCATGCCATCGATAAGGGTCGAGCACAATGCGTAAGTCTCGCATGGAAGCAAATCCCAGTAGAAGGTCACCAGGGAAAGTAATCTGGTCGACAACAAGGAAGGAAGCAGTGAAGTCTCTACCTTGGATAGAAAAAGTGAGGGAAGTCCGACCTCGGACACGCAGGTGAGAACCAGCTACTCCACTAAGGGAGGACACATGAGTCGGTTCTACGAGAAGGACATGTCGTAACTGCTTATCCCTAAACAAACTAGACCTGATAATATTGACTTGCTCACCAGAGTCCATGAACAAATGAACGGGCGCATTATAAACAGATGCTTGCACTATAGGGCCTATGGTTGCATTGGAAGTTATGTGCAAACAAAAAGGTGGATTGTCATCAGTAAAGATTTGTTCCACTTCATCCCCAAAATCATCTACGTCAGAGACATGTGAAGCAACATCATCAGCAGGATTGTCATTCTCGAGACTGCTTAAGGCTTCAAAGGAATTGTGAACGGGGATGGTGTACTCATTATCACCTACTGTCACCATGGGACGGTTTGACTGGGGCGCTCGAATTCCCCCGAATTGGAAGAATGAGCCTGGTTCTGGTTAGTTTGAGAACCACGACGTCTGTTTCCTCTACGGGTTCTGCGGTTGGAACGGCCACGGAAAGACCTAGAGTACTGAAGGTTGTAGAGAGCATTGCACTCAGATGTGTCATGTCCATGTATTCTATGATAAGTACAGTAGGGAAGATCTGACTGGTACTCATCATCAGCACGACGCCTCTTAGGGTGACTATCAGGACAATTAATTGCAATATGGCCACGGAAACCACAGTTGTAACAAGTCCGCTGACTATAGTTACTGAATGTACTATGAATACTACGAGGTTTATAATGACTCTGTACACTGGTCCTTGGTGATCGCTGAGATGGTTGACAACCACGATTTGTCGCTGTGGCACAAACAAGAGATGGTGCAGACTGAGGCATAGGTGTGAAATTACTTTTGATACATGGGAAAGTACCCTGGGGGCACAAGGAACGTACATGATTTAGGGCTGTAAGGGGTTCCATCATCACAGTTGGAGGATTAGCCTCATAAGCACACACGGAAGCAGGCGGCATTAGTTCTTTGATTGCTCCAAAAGTTGCTATTTTAGCAAACGATGTTGTGGATGGTTTATCCTCATCAGGGACAAAAGCTGAGGACTGGACAGCATTGATAAATGATGATAAAAGTTTGTCTAATCTAACAGCAAATGCACTCAACGATTCATTAGTCATGGGTGTAGCATTCACTAGTTCCCTAAGAACGACATCTGGATCAGCTGTTTTTACTGGTACGAGGAAAGAACGAATCAGTTCCTCATATTGTGACCACTTAGTAAGATTCCTGAAGTCTCGCATATCAAGGAGATCAACAACGTGAACAGCAGCAGGGGACCGATGAAGAGCTTCTTTCGCAAGTCTGATAAGACTTTCCTCAGAAGGAGGACCTTCAACTAGAGCATTAACATGAGAACGAATGGCAGTAAACCATGCTTCAAGACTATGTACATGGCCATTGAATAAAGGTAACGCATCAAGGGAATCACGAGTAAAACTATAGTGTCTCGGTGTCTGGGTCGGTCTGTCAGACCATAAGGAACTGTGAGGACTGATGACAGGAGCAGCAGTAGCCTGAGAGGTCTGAGTGTCGCCATTCACTAAAGTATCACTTAAAGGTATGTGAGACATAATGGCAAAGAAGTTGCACAAGAACAAATAAGGCAAAAATAATGAACAATAAAAATGATACAAAATGCTAAAATTAAAATAAAAGAGGTGCAACTAATTCTGCAGAAGTAATAAAAAAAATGTCTAAGATACACTGCAAGAGGAAGAACAATTCAATGTAAAGGACTGCTGGACAAGATAAAAAAATTACATTTACATTTACAAGTAAAAAAATATTACTGGAGACTGAATTAAATGCAAAATGAGCTGTCTGTACTCTTGCTAATAAAGAAATAAATTAATAAAACTGTAAATTAATGTAAAAAGTATAAAATAAAATCACTAAATTGTATGCAACGAGAGATAACTGGGAAGGTTAAATATTTTCTAAGAATGCATAAACAAAATTAAAATATAATACAAAGACAACATGAGGAAAAATAATAAAATGAAAAACAAGACTCAAACAATAATGAACTGAGAATAATAATGCCAATAAAAGAAAATAATTCACTGCAGAACAAGTGCAACAAAATTAGGTGTAGAAATAATCACTGCAGAAATAAATTTACACTGGGAAAATGTTGGTTAAATAATAAAATAAAAATATGAAGAAAAACTGATTGAACACTTTAACTCTTAATTGTAAATTAGACAAAACAATTTACTCAAACAGAGTAAAGAAAACACTTTACGTTAAAAAAAAAGAAATTAAAATTACACTAAGAGTGAATTTGTTCAAAGAAATATGAAAAATATGAATGAAAATAAAACAAGAAACAAAACTGGAAGTGTAACACTTACAAGTGGTGGGGCACACAACACTTACAAGTGGCGGGGCACACAACACTTACAAGTGGTGGGGCACACAACACTTACAAGTGGCGGGGCACACAACACTTACAAGTGGTGGGGTACACAACACTTACAAGTGGCGGGGCACACAACACTTACAAGTGGCGGGGCACACAACACTTACAAGTGGCGGGGCACACAACACATAATCACGTATTCATTTTTTTTTAGTATATTCTTACAACAAAATCTTGCTGTGACTGATACAACAAAAATTGCTGGCAAAAATAATGGTACACAAGTCTGCGAAAAAATTAGAGGAATGAGACGCTGCTGGCATACGAAAAAAAGGTATACAGAAATAAATGGATAATTTGGTATACTGGGGTGGATATCACTGCATGAACTACAATGACAAATACTGGAGAATACAATGCTGAAAGAATACAAGATAAAAAAATTAATGAATTACTTCACACGGAGTGACTGACTGGTACACTACACAATAATACTTACTACAGACAGAGAGTAGCATAAAAAAAAACACAGATAAAAAAATATATGAGATGAGCGATAACACTGAAAAATATTGCAAAAATAATGAGTCAAAGAAACACTGAGTCTACACTGAAAACACAAGGCTTAGAGTACACAAGAAATTCACTGGAAAGTCTCACACATGCAAATGTCTTTAAATGCAGGAAAATGTCTCTTGAAAATTGTCACTGAAGTCTGGAGTTGAAGACGGGATGACTAGTGATGAGGAGAAGGTTGTCCTGCGGGTGATGCCGCCTACACTCACACTGTCGTCGGAAGAAATGCGCTTTCTCGGTGAACTCACATAACTGGCTTTATCGTTGGTGCTCAGCTACAATCTCTTGACCAATTATGTGAGCCAAAACAGTACTAGGACCCGGTACAAGGGTGCAAACAGCCACAGGTAGATGAGGTGAATAGTGGCGGGTGGTGGTGGATTTCAGCAGAACAAGCTGGCCCTGTGCGCTCTCACTGCCATGCATTCTCACCAAGCACAAGGTGGCTTAACTAAATCACAATGCCACAGGGATGATGAAGACCACTCTTACCAGCATCCAAGCACAAGCGATATATGAGACAATACTTCAGAGGAACTTGCGTGGCTTACTTCTCTCTCTCAG
Organism: Cherax quadricarinatus; assembly: GCF_038502225.1. Lineage (NCBI taxonomy): Eukaryota > Metazoa > Arthropoda > Malacostraca > Decapoda > Parastacidae > Cherax > Cherax quadricarinatus. Next base: position 30,824,560 of record NC_091336.1, on the reverse strand, counting down.
CTGGGTTAGAAGCTGGGTTGACTGACTGGCTTAACCCATGAGAATGGCTGACTGGAAGACGTGTAACGATGCACACAGCATGAAGGAGCAGGTGGATGACAGGAGACAGGCTGGATGATAGGCTGACTGGCGTTCACTTCCACAGTCTGGCTTGGCTGGCTTAATTGCAAAATCCGGGTCAACCCCTCGGAGATTGAAGCAATTAGCACACGAACTAAGCCAGGAAGCTTGAAAAAAACGGCTGCAACAGGCTTGCAGGCTGGAGTACAGGGTGGAGGGGAGTGAGGGTAGCGAGTAGCTGGAGGTGGCGGACGGTTCACCTTTGACCTGCCGGCTGCCCACAACAGTCTTCTAACGTCTTGAAATACCCTTAAATCCATGCCCACACCGGTGCCACTATTTGTCATGTGGGTTTTCGATACGTGGAAAGGGTAAGAATACGTAGGCTGGTAGTACATATAATATAACGGAAAGTGTGGGAAGGCACCAACAGCCGACCTGCCTCTCTCTGCTCCCTATCTTGACTGGCCCATGAGTGCTTACAGGTGAGGGATGTTTGAAATCCTGCTATGGTCAGCAGCAATATGAATACAGTCAATGATTCACACAGACAGTTGGTAGTGAGTCATCTACTGGTACACTGGTTACTGGTAACTGGTTACCAGGAACTGGTACTACTACTGAGAACTGTTCTAGAGGAGACCATACCCCGTTATGTCACATCTCAGCCACAGCAATGTCTCCTGTGTTGCAGTATCTGTCCAGATGCAGGAAGGCATGCAGTGATGCCCATCGGCGCTCACTGCCTATGACCACAATGTTTAGCACACCCCACAAGTTTTTTTCTTCCCTGCCTGTAGGAAGTTTTTTTTCCATGTCCATATGTATATACGTGTTTTTATTTTGTGTTCTGTGCCCTGTTCCTACGAGAAAGAGCCGAGTTTTTTTTTACCGCCAGACATGGTTGGGACGACCATGTGGTACGTGGCCGAGCAAATGTAGACAGCCTGTACTGTCTGCACAGAGAGCCTATGCTGTCTGTCAGCTTAGTTCATATTTCACAGAACTCAGGTGCTGCCCTCTCCAGGCCTGCCCAGGTCAGTGGGACGCTGGTCCCACTCACTCTCACTCACACAGCAGTAAAGAAGCAGACAAAAAGTCTTACTCCCTCTCTCCCTCGTGGGATGGCTCTCCCCGGCCATGGGCACAACACGCAAGCCTGTGTACCCACCATGACTTTGCAAATAAAGTAAAAAAGCCTCTGAAGACGTCTATAATTGAACCTCCGCTCGGCAAGAGTCACCAGACAAACTGGTTATACTAATACTACCCCCTTTGATCGTATATATTGCCTCAGTTTCGTCACAAAGATGGCTGTCACTCTCTTGTTTTGTTAAGACAGAGACAATAAACTACACCAAATATAATCTTTTTCTTCCACTTACCTAGAATTTCTACAGTGTTATCTCCCTCTGCATCACGTTTTTTAGAATGAGGAGAGAGACAGACATAAAAACAGACAAACAGAGACAGAGAGGAAGGGAGAGAGAGAAAATATTGTATGTATCAGAGTCATAAGCCAAGTAGTGTTTGTTTAGTGTCACTGAGCTGCCATCTACTGCCGGCGACGAGCGGGCGGGTGCGAGAAATTTCTCATGCAACCCCCTTAATTAATAACTGCGCATACTTCTTTTTGTTTGGCTTTTTCCAAGGAGCATTTACCAAGGATGAATTAGCCAGTAACGTGACAAATTTTGTAGTTTGTCCATGTTCATTAATAGCCTTTCCTTTCCCGATTAGCTTTTTACTCTGGTGGCTTGGTGGTTACCGCTTTCACTTCACACGGCGAGGGTCTGGGTTCGATTCCCAGCCAGAGTAGAAACAATGGGCGTGTTTCTTTCCACCTGTTGCCTATGTTTCCCATCAGTAAAATGGGTACCTGGGTGTTTGTCGACTGGTGTGGGTCGCATCCTTGGACACTGACCTAATTTGCCCGAAATGCTGAGCATAACAAGGGGCTTTCTATATAGTAGTATGTGATTGATGTCAACTATGGTCTGTATACCTTGTACATGTACTAGTAGTAAATAAAGATATTATTATTATTATTATTAGTTTTTACACGGTCACATCAGATACAGTCCCATGTGGTGAGTCACTCGTATATACCAGAAACAGTATTGACCATAATCACCCCAGTCTTACACCTCAAGTTAAACCCCAGTCTTACACCTCAAGCTAAATCCCAGTCTCTTGTGAGGTACAGTATCAAAAGTGTTGCTGTAGTACAACAATCCACACGTCTGTCCAGTCTTAGTTCTTTCACTTCGTTGTAGAATCTCAGCAGGGTCGTATGATAAGATATCATATCTCCAAAACTGTCTTGGTTATTATTTATGAAATCTTTTCCCCCACACACAGAGACACACACACACATAGACACAACACACACACACACACACACACACACACACACACACGCACACACACACATACACACGCGCGCGCGCATGTGTTGTTTACTCACCTAATTGTACCCATCTAATTTTGGTTGCAGGGGTCAATTCATAGCTCCTGGACCCGCCTCTTCAATGGTCGCCGCTAGAACCACTCTCTCCCTGCTCCATGAGTTTTATCATACCTCTTCTTAAAGCTATGTATGGTACCTACATCCACTACCTCATTTTCCAGTCTATTCCACATCCTGACAGCTCTATGGCTGAAGAAATACTTCCTAACATCCCCTGTGACTCATCTGAGTCTTCAGCTTCGAATTGTAACCCCTTGTTGCTGTGTCCCATCTGTGGAATATCCTGTCTCTGCCCACCATGTCGATTCCTCTCAGTATTTTATATGTCGTTATCATGTTCCACCTGTCCGTCCTGTCCACTAGTGTCATCAGGTCGAATTCTCCCGACTTGTCGTCGTAGGACATGCCTAATAGCTCCGGAACTACGCTCGTTGCAAACCTTTGCATTTTCTCTAGTTTTCTGATGTGCTTTGCCAGGTGTGTGTTGGTTCCAAACTGGTGCTGCATACTCCAATATGGGCCTGACGTAGACGGTGTACAGGGTCCAGAACGACTCCTTACTGAGATGTCGGAATGCTGTTCATAGGTTCGTTAGTCGCCCATATGCTGCAGCAGTTATTTTACTGACATACGCCTCATGAGATGTGCTCGGTAATATACACAATCCAGGATCCTTTTCCTTGAGTGAAGTTTGTAGTCTTTGGTTCCCTAGACTGTACTCTGCATGTAGTCTGCTTTGCCCTTCCCGATCTTAATGACTTTGTACTTGGTGGGGTTGAACTCCAAGAGCCAGTTGCTGGATCAGGCCTGCAGCCTGTCTAGATCCCTCCGTAGTCCTGCCTTATCCTCCTCCAACTGAATTTTCGTTATTAACTTCACATCGTGTGCAAAACAGGGACACTTCTGTGTCTATACTATTCGTCATGCCATTCCGTGAGGGGAAAGCCTGTATTAAGAAGGGTTATGGTTGTCCAGGAACCATTAGTGCGTTACTGCCCACACTACCATCTAGCGGGCTGAGGCTAAACTTCAGTTCCTGGTGTCTGATTTGCTTTAATTTCTGCTCCTGGTAGTATTAACCTTGCCTGGTGTGGGTTGAAGTTTGGAGAGTCACTTCACCTCCACTTTTCTCCTGATCAGGTAAGGTGATCAACCAGGAGTATTTGTTCATTGTTTTTGATTTTCCTGGTTACCAGTAAAAAAAATTATTTATTTATTTTCTTATACATTTATTATTCCATTCTTTTTGTTCAGGCGGAACGTGTTCCCCTGACAATGGCGACCTTGCCAGGATACGACTCTTGAGGCAACATCTTCCTGATGGTTCAACTGGTTGTAAGTATAACTTTTAAGAAAGTGAAGGGCGAGTTAGTATCGTCATTTCCTATGGAAATAGTGTCAAGTCAATACTGGTAGTTTGGTTACTTACCGTTGTGGTTCTAGGGTTTTGTTTAGAGGTTTGCCCATTTGTTGGACGGGCAGAACTTCGATTATAACCCCTCCTGTATGAACCGGGTGTCTTTAACTTAGTGAAGGCTATTGAGCCCACAAATGTAGACTTTCAAGATGGAAATTTCATTTCATTTTCTTCTTTGAGAAGGTTAAGAAAGTGTGCGGACAATATCAGTCTTTTGAAACTGCTGTTTGAATTAGTTTGCGTTAATACAAACCAGACAGCACTGAAAGTAAATAAGAATCACGAGTGACTGAATCTGTTCAACAACAGGACAAGGTTAACGTCCTTACCAGAGCAGTCTAAAGTATAACCTATCCATTCGTTGGTTCTTTCCAAAGGAAACCCCATTGAGGTTTCTCACACAGATTTAGAGGAAACCCAGAAGTGATTCCAAGTGATTCCCTTGGATATTCCCTTTTCGAATTGCTGTATGGGAGACAAGTTCTTGGACCTCTATTTATCTTGATTAATCTGTCGTCTAAAGACATTAAACCTGAAGTTCAAAGCACTTATCAGTTTCTTTTAGATCTGAGAGAAAGATTAGAAGAATCCGCTGATTTGGTCGTCAAGAACTTGACTATGTCCATGGAAACGTACAAAACTTATTTTGACCAAAGGAGCTCTAAGAGGAAATTTAATATTTGTGATGAAGTTTTAGTTCTTTCACCAGACAAATCCAAGAAATTGTTAATTTTCTGGAGCGGACTGTATAAAGTAGTAAAAGTCTGTAATAAGGTAGATTATCTCTTGGATGTCAAGGCAATGTAATAAGGTAGATTATCTCTTGGATGTCATGGCAATGTTTTGAAATTGTATCACCGTAGAGAAGTTAATCTTTGTTTGAACTCCTTTGATGAAGATACTACATCTTACAGCTTAGCTACAAGTCATGATTCTTACGAATGTAAAGCTTGTATTATAGATGACGAGTCTCGTACAGAATGCAAGGAATTACTTGATATTTTAACGGTTGATCTTTCAACGAATAACTCAAACATCAACATCAACAGTGAACAATCTAATAAACAAAAGTCTCAAGTAAGTGCCTTAGTAAATATTTTTTCAGACGTATTCACAGAGATCCCAGGACTTACCACTACTGTTGTATACAAGATTGAATTGTCAGCTCTTGAACCAGTAAGATGGAAAATCTTTCCCGTCACTAATGAAAACCTTTGATAACGAAGTTGGCAAACTCTTAAAGTTAAATATCAGAGAACCTGTGGAAAATATTGTATATTTTCCATTTTCCGGAAATACGGTAATTTATAGGTAAATAGATGCCCTATATTGTATTTTTAAAAGAAGTATGTTATCGAAAACTGAGCCTGTGCCTGCGCAGAACAGTCGCCATTGTGTTTTTAATTGCACAGACGTTAATTGTGTAATGGGAAGAATTTTTCGTGCTCTTGAGGTTAAAATTGGGCTGACACCTCTCAAATAGGAAGCGAAATTGTTGGATGTGCATTCCTGCATAACTTGAGATATCAGGAGACAGGACAGGACAACTCCAGGAACCTCAGATAAGCTGTCTAATTTATGTTTAAATTCTGGCCAGTAAATTTTTCATAAATGTAGGCAAAAGAGGGGGTCCTGTACATGACACATTAATCTCCAGTCAAATTGGTGAGTGTTATGATTAACATATTTTCCTTCTGTTATGTAAATGTGTTCATATATAATAATTTTTTAATTTTAATGTACAGTCCACAAATTTATATATTTACCAGTATTCCTGGTGATGTATATTTTATTTGTAATTAATAGGTCCAGAGCAACTTGTGGATATGACAGTGGTAGGTATCGAAGGGGGACATTTTTTGCGACCTAGGTGTCCTAAATTCCTACTTGTCTAACTGATAAATAATAATTATCTTTGTTCATTTACTGTTATGTAAATAATGATACATCCAAGTAAATGCAATTTTCCACAGAACCTTCAAAATCAGCTTTCTGTTCACCAGTTGTCATGGTCAAGAAACCAGGCAATTCTTACAGACTAGCTCAAGATTTTCATTATTTAAATGCAATCACTTATATAAATTTCATGACTGTAAATTCTTCTTTGAATTAATCATCTCACAAGCGTACCATCAAACATCATTACATCCAGACACTAAACCATACATGGCTTTCCCTACTCATAGAGGACTAATGCTATATTGCATAACGCCTTACGGCTTGATCACCGCGTGTGCCACGTAAATCCGGCTTATTACCTGGAGTTTACCTGGAGAGAGTTCCGGGGGTCAACTCCCCCGCGGCCCGCTCTGTGACCAGGCCTCCTGGTGGATCAGAGCCCGATCAACCAGGCTGTTACTGCTGGCTGCACACAAACCAAAGTACGAGCCACAGCCCGGCTGGTCAGGAACCGACTATAGGTGCTTGTCCAGTGCCAGCTTGAAGACTGCCATGGGTCTGTTGGTAATCCCCCTTATGTATGCTGGGAGGCAGTTGAACAGTCTCGGGCCCCTGACACTTATTGTATGGTCTCTTAACGTGCTAGTGACACCCCTGCTTTTCATTGGGGGGATGTTGCATCGTCTGCCAAGTCTTTTGCTTTCGTAGTGAGTGATTTTTGTGTGCAAGTTCGGTACTAGTCCCTCTAGGATTTTCCAGGTGTATATAATCATGTATCTCTCCTGCCTGCGTTACAGGGAATACAGGTTTAGGAACCTCAAGCGCTCCCAGTAATTGAGGTGTTTTATCTCCGTTATGTGCGTCGTGAAGGTTCTCTGTACATTTTCTAGGTCAGCAATTTCACCTGCCTTGAAAGGTGCTGTTAGTGTGCAGCAATATTCCAGCCTAGATAGAACAAGTGACCTGAAGAGTGTCATCATGGGCTTGGACTCCCTAGTTTTGAAGGTTCTCATTATCCATCCTGTCATTTTTCTAGCAGATGCGATTGATACAATGTTATGGTCCTTGAAGGTGAGATCCTCCGACATGATCACTCCCAGGTCTTTGACGTTGGTGTTTCGCTCTATTTTGTGGCCAGAATTTGTTTTGTACTCTGATGAAGATTTAATTTCCTCGTGTTTACCATATCTGAGTAATTGAAATTTCTCATCGTTGAACTTCATATTGTTTTCTGCAGCCCACTGAAAGATTTGGTTGATGTCCGCGTGGAGCCTTGCAGTGTCTGCAATGGAAGACACTGTCATGCAGATTCGGGTGTCATCTGCAAAGGAAGACACGGTGCTGTGGCTGACATCCTTGTCTATGTCGGATATGAGGATGAGGAACAAGATGGGAGCGAGTACTGTGCCTTGTGGAACAGAGCTTTTCACCGTAGCTGCCTCGGACTTTACTCTGTTGACAACTACTCTCTGTGTTCTGTTAGTGAGGAACTTATAGATCCATCGACCGACTTTTCCTGTTATTCCTTTAGCACGCATTTTGTGCGCTATTACTCCATGGTCACACTTGTTGAAGGCTTTTGCAAAGTCTGTATATATTACATCTGCATTCTTTTTGTCTTCTAGTGCATCTAGGACCTTGTTGTAGTGATCAATTAGTTGAGACAGACAGGAGCGACCTGTTCTAAACCCATGTTGCCCTGGGTTGTGTAACTGATGGGTTTCTAGATGGGTGGTGATCTTGCTTCTTAGGACCCTTTCAAAGATTTTTATGATATGGGATGTTAGTGCTATCGGTCTGAAGTTCTTTACTGTGGCTTTACTGCCCCCTTTGTGGAGTGGGGCTATGTCTGTTGTTTTTAGTAACTGTGGGACGACCCCCGTGTCCATGCTCCCTCTCCATAGGATGGAAAAGGCTCGTGATAGGGGCTTCTTGCAGTTCTTGATGAACACGGAGTTCCATGAGTCTGGCCCTGGGGCAGAGTGCATGGGCATGTCATTCATCGCCTGTTCGAAGTCATTTGGCGTCAGGATAACATCGGATAGGCTTGTGTTAACCAAATTCTGTGGCTCTCTCATAAAAAATTCATTTTGATCTTCAACTCTCAGTCTTGTTAGCGGCTTGCTAAAATCTGAGTCATATTGGGACTTGAGTAGCTCACTCATTTCCTTGCTGTCATCTGTGTAGGACCCATCTTGTTTAAGTAGGGGCCCAATACTGGACGTTGTTCTCGACTTTGATTTGGCATAGGAGAAGAAATACTTTGGGTTTCTTTCGATTTCATTTATGGCTTTTAGTTCTTCCCGCGATTCCTGACTCCTATAAGATTCCTTTAGCTTAAGTTTGATGCTTGCTATTTCTCTGGCCAGTGTCTCCCTACGCATTTCAGATATATTGACCTCTTTTAGCCGCTATGTTATTCTTTTCCGTCGCCTGTAAAGGGAGTGCATGTCTCTTTCTATTTTACATCTACTCCTCCTTTTTCTTAGAGGAATAAGCCTTGTGCATACATCGAGTGCCACCAAGTTAATCTGTTCATGGCATAAGTTGGGGGCTGTGTTGCTTAGTATATCTTCCCAGCTTATATCGGTTAGGACTTTGTTTACTTGATCCCACTTTATGTTTTTGTTATTGAAGTTGAATTTGGTGAATGCTCCCTCGTGACTAATCTCATTATGTCGGTCTGGGGCTCCATGCATACATGTCTGAACCTCAATTATGTTGTGATCTGAGTATATTGTTTTTGATATGGTGACATTTCGTATCAGATCATCATTGTTAGTGAAGATGAGGTCTAGTGTATTCTCCAGTCTAGTAGGCTCTATTATTTGCTGGTTTGAATTGAATTTTGTGCAGAGATTTAAAAGCTCGTGTGAGTGTGAGTTTTCATCAGAGCTGCCTCCTGGTGTTATTACTGCAACAATATTATTTGCTATATTCCTCCATTTTAGGTGCCTTAAGTTGAAATCCCCCAGGAGCAAGATGTTGGGTGCAGGAGCTGGAAGATTTTCCAGACAGTGGTCAATTTTTAACAGCTGTTCCTGGAATTGCTGGGATGTTGCATCCGGAGGCTTGTAGACTACCACAATGACTAGGTTTTGGTTCTCGACCTTTACTGCTAAAACTTCCACTACATCATTTGAGGCATTAAGCAGTTCTGTGCAAACAAGTGACTCTGCAATGTACAGGCCAACCCCCTATCCCTTTTTGCCTGTTCACTCTGTCACATCTGTATAGGTTGTAACCTGGGATCCATATTTCGATGTCCAAGTGATCCTTATGTGGGTCTCAGTGAAAGCCGCGAACATTGCCTTTGCCTCTGCAAGCAGTCCACGGATGAAAGGTATTTTGTTGTTTGTTGCTGGCTTTAGACCCTGTATATTTGCAAAGAAGAATGTCATCGGACTGGTGGTATTGTTGATACTGGGGGGGGGATTTTTTTTCAGGCATTAGTATCTGTATCTGTTGGTTTGGAGTGGAGGCCATCGACTGAGGTTCCACTCCAGGAATTACTGGATTTGGTGTACGATTTCTGCCATTTCCTGCCAGTTTTTTTTCCTTCCTGGCACTAAAAAACCTCTCCCTCTTGAGTGGCTGTGGCTACCCAGATTTTCCCATAGCCTGGATGTTTTGTATCTTTTTGTCCCCTTTAGATGGTGTGCCTGGCAATTTAAGTTATAGCACAGTCTTTCCTGACTCAAGAAATCGTAATGACACGATTGCAAACAAACCATACCCCCGGCCGGAATTGAACCCGCGGTCATAGAGTCTCAAAACTCCAGCCCGTCGCGTTAGCCACTAGACCAGCTAGCCACAATAAGATTCATCCACGGGCTGGAGTTTTGAGACTCTATGACCGCGGGTTCAATCCCGGCCGGGGGTATGGTTTGTTTGCAATCGTGTCATTACGATTTCTTGAGTCATGTTGACGGCAGTGAAGGGACTTGAGCTAGAGTTCGTCACGGCCACGCTAGCTGGAGATTCGTCTGTAAAAACTTGCATTTGTGGTCACAGAGGTGCCTGTGCTAACCTTCCTATCGTGTAGAAATATACCTAGTTGGATGAATCTTATTGTGGCTAGCTGGTCTAGTGGCTAACGCGACGGGCTGGAGTTCTGAGACTCTATGACCTCGGGTTCAATCCCGACCGGGGGTATGGACAGTCTTTCCTGTACTGAAGAGGTACACATTTCAGGGTGAAAAAGCTTACAGGAAGGGAGTTTGCATTTTCCTGTTGTCATATAGGCACGGCATTTTCTAGGGTGGTCATAGTTGCACGTTTCATCTGTTTTTCCAGATTTCCCATGTCTGCAGATACCAGGTGCATAGTATGTGCACAGGCTTGGTTTCCGTTTGCCTTGGGTTTCTGTGACTGTATTCCCTGTCGGTGCATGTTTCCCTGTCTTATTCCTATCCTCCCTAGCACCAACAATGGAGCTCCCACCGGTTGTTTTTGGTAATATATCCTCACTATTGCTAGTGGAGTCCTCTTGTTTGCTATTTCCCGTGGTATTTCTAGTTTGCAATATTGGTTTTATCTTATCTTTGACTACACTTGTTTCCCCACTACGGCTCCTGTCCCCTATGAGGTCATTTATATGTATTCCTTCCTGCGTATAATTCCCGACTACCTGGACAAAATCTCCAGCTTCACCATTACTGTCTCCCAGGATAGCACCTCCAGCTTCACCATTACTGTCTCCCAGGACAGCACCTCCAGCTTCACCATTACTGTCTCCCAGGACAGCACTATCAGCCCCACATTTACTGACTACCAGGACATCACCTCCAGCCTTACAGTTTCTGACTACATGGCCAGTATCAAGGGCAGTACCATTCAGCCCAGACTTTTTATGTTCCCATCTGTTGTAGAAAGCTTCCAGGTTTTCTATGAAAGCAGCTTTGATGTTATCCTCTTTTAATACCCTTGTGATTTTAGTCCACAGATTTATCTCATTTGGGCATACCCAAAAACGCTTCCCTGTTTTAATACTGCTTGTAGCTAGTTCTTGGATATCTGCACAAGGGGCATGACACCAATTTCCACAAAAATGACAATTTATCCATGTTGAAGCTCGTTTGTTTGATTGACTGCAGACTACACAGAGCTTCATAATGATTTGAATGGTTGATTTACTGCAATTCTACTAGTAACCTCTTGAATACTCTATTAATAACCTCCTTAAATGAAGCTCTAGCAATTTGTATTTCTATTTCTAACTGTACTTGTATATTAGACTGCTTACCGTGCACGTTCCTGATTTATATTTATTGTTTGTGTTTGATAAGGGCACCTACAACCCCATCCGTTTACATTCTGCTTTATTGTCCAACGAATCCGTTTGAAACCAGTCAAGGGTTCGGACCAGTCAAGGGTTCGGACCAGTCAAGGGCTCGGACCAGTCGAGGGTTCGGAACCAGTCTGATCTGATCAGTGGGTCACTTATTTAAAACATACTGGTCGGTGATTTGGGCTAACACATGATGGATCTACTTGAAATTATCTACCCGAGTAATATGTGATTTGATTGATACAAAAGTATAACTTGCGTGTTGAAAAACCGGTGATTGCTGGCAGCTCCTACAATGACGAACGGTCGAGCCTCAACCCTTGTTTATAGATCACTGTATCTAGCTTTTCTAGGTTTTTTTCGTCTCCACCACAATAAATGGTATATTATCACTATAGTTGACTGGTGGAAATTTTGGAGGAAGGACGCTTTTTCTGTAGTAATAATTGCTTCTCCTTGTGTATATTGCGACCGCTGGTAACTACAGGTTATATGAAATTCACAGTAATGTCTGGTATTTCAAGAAAAAAGAAACTAATGAAAGTCACTCCACTCCACTAAGTACCATTATAATACTGGTTAGTTGCTACTACAACACTGTATTCTGCTATTCACTGGTATCACTAGATTATATGCGAGTACACTAGCAGGCCAGGAAGATTATATGCGAGTACACTAGCAGGCCAGGAAGATTATTAAAACAGCTGACCTGTGGTAAGTTTCTGGCGACTTCTGGCACCTGCCTCTATAGGCTTATCACTTCATTTACAAATTCACCTGTTTTCAAATGACACTTTAGCCTTTATCATCTATATACTAGGGAGCCACTGTAGTATACACTATACACTATGTATACTCAATGTTATCAGGGAGACTTTTTTTCCTCTGACAAGAAAAAGTTCTATTATTATTTTTCACACGGGACACAGGCCTATGATTCCCCTCTGGCAGTAAACTCTGCTAGGTAGTGCACACTAATTCTCATTTTTTGACTCAGTATATAATGTTTTCTGCCCAAGATTGGTTCCAGACGCTAGAGGGATGTATCGTATAGGATTGATGGCACAAATTAAAGTTCTAGCACGTAAGAGCGACCGTGAAAACACGAGAAAACCCGGAGCACGAGGCACGCTGACTCCACAATACAAGTCTTATGAGAATAGTCCTTTCTGACATCAAGAATGTTTGTGTATTTTGATAATATTTACATCATGACTCGTGTCTGGGAAGATCATCTTGCTACACTGTCGCTTCTTTTAAAAAGACTAAGAGCTCACAGCCTTGTAATTAAACCACAGAAGTGTTTTCTTGGATATTTCAAGGTACAATACCTCGGGATTATTATTTCTGACAATTTATCACCTCTTCCTAACAAGACCAAAGCAGTTCTAGAAATCACTATAGAAGTTTTGTGCCTAATTTAAGTGGTCTGACTTCCATTCTCACAGACTATTTTAAAAAGGATGTACAAGAACCTCTTGTTTGTTCGGTATAGGCTGCAGAAAGCTTCGAACAAATTAAAAGAATATTTTCCAACCTCCCTATACTAAAATTACCAGATGTTAATAAAGTCTTGTATCTGCGAACAGATGCCTCCCATTCAGATTGGCTGAGCCGAAGGTGTACGTAGTACTTTTCTCTCTGTAATTTAACTTATTGCCTCTGTCCATATGTTTAGGAAAGGTGATATGGTTGTTCAGACACCCAGGAACCATTAGTGTGTTACTGCCACACTACCATCTAGCGGGGTGAGGCTAAACTTAAGATCCTGGTGTATGATTTGCTTTAATTTCTACTCCTGGTAGTATTAACCTTACCTGGTGTGAGCTGAAGTTTGGAGAATCACATCATTACTCTACTTCTGATCAGGTAAGGTGATCTACCAGGTGTATTTCTGTTTATTGTTTCTGAATTTCCTGGTTACCAGTAAAAAAAATATTTATGTTTATTTACTTATTTTTCCATTCTTTTTGATCAGGCGGAAGGCCTGGTATATACCAGAAACAGAACCGATCTTAAGACTAGCCCCCTATGAAACCCCGCTCGTCAGAGGGCGTTCACTCTGACACTTCGTCACATACCATGACTCGCTATTGCAATCCTGTCAGGTATTCTCTTATCAATTTCAGCGCCTTTCCTATTAAACCTGCCTGATCCTCCAGCTTTTGCACTAGTCTCTTGTGTGGAACTGTGTCAAAAGCCTTCTTACAGTCCAGGAAAACGCAATTTACCCACCCTTCTCTCTAGTGTCTTACTGTTGTCACTTTGTCATAGAACTCTAGTAGGTTTTGAGAAATGGTTTACCAGTTAAGGTTAAAGTTTAAATACAGGGGAAATGTTGAGAAATGGTTTACCAGCTAAGTTTAAAAGTAGGGAAAACTTAGCTTAGAAAGACAGCTCATTGCCTGCACAGTCGCCCCTGCAGACGAGGTCTTGAGAAGCTGTTGAAGTCACTTCATAACGGGCTGAAAATTAATATTTTGTTATGTATGATAAATTACCCCTAGGGGGTGTTATGTCAGCATAATTCATTCAATGATAGCTGAGTTACGTACTTGTGTGGACTCAAAAGTCTGCACCTCACTGCCGACTATAGGTTGATTACAAACTGCTTGCGACTCAAGAACTGCACAGTCCCCAATACTACAAGAAATTTATAACACACCTTGCTCTTGTAGCGTGAGCTATGGTGTTATTCACACCTTCAGCAGGTATCGGCGACTTGATAGAAGCTGAAGTGTCCTTGGATGTCCACGTCTTCCATAGTCTAGGAATACGCACACTGGTACACTATGTTCCACAAGATTTGTCTTTATTGTTCACAATCTTATCACTAAAGAAGCTGATCACACTTCTCTGTAAGTGTTTATTGTGTTTTGTGAGACACTTTGTTCACACTTATGCATGAGTCAGTGTTTTTTGTTGGTTATCCTGGCGTCAGTGTGACTCTCAGTAGAGTCAAAAGTAATCTGAAGACGCCACAGCCACCTACACCGTCACTACCCCTAGCACATAAAGGAAAAGCTGACCTAGTACTTTTTCTTCCTTCCCACTTCCTCCATGAAGCAAAGCAGAATGTTTGATTCTTGCTGTCTTAAGCATAGACAACAATGTACACTATCTTTACCATGGTAATAAAGTGGGAGCAGGATTTTCCTTAATTGTCCTGCTAAGGTAAGAGATGGACTGTCTTTTATTAAACTACACTTTGCAACACTGGACTTTGCAAGGAGCGTCGGTCGCTTGACCACGTCACATACTCGTACTGCATCTGGGATCAATTACTCGCTGTAGCAATAAACAAGATGCTTGCCGCTTCTGAGAGGGCTGGGCCCCTCAGGGCTGAAAGGGGCTGAAAGGGGCTGAAGGGGGCTGATACCCTCCTCCTGGAGAAAATTTCTCCACACTGGGGGGTGGCGGACGTTCGCTGAAGTTGAACTATTCATCACTTAACATTAATTTGATTTTCTCACTCGCCACCACTGCTGCTTGTCTTTTCTGAACAGCTTTAGTCTGTGTGGTTTCTGGAGAATCACTGATTTTGTATTCAACACTGTGTAATTTTAACGGCGCTAGTTTATTTATTGTCCGTTTATTCACTACACCTTTGCTCAAAACATCAACTGTCCTGATGATTCCATTTGCATCAGGATATATGGCCATTGGGACCCCGGACCATCATTGTCAATAATCACTATGTTACCAAGTCTTAAAGATTTATGATTTTCAGGAACATCAGCTCCTTAGAAGTGTTCTCTCATTGAGGTGAGATAGTCTTCTCGCCAAATTTTCTCCCAACGTTCAATCACTTTATTAAGGTGTTTGAATTTACGTCTGAGTTGCTCAGGTTCGAAATAAGTAGGATCCTCTATGATTTCTTTATCATTCATGGGAGGAACAGGTTCGAGCCTTCTGCCATGGAGTAACTGAGATGGACTTAACACTTTTAAATTGTCCAGACCATCGGTAACGTATGTTAGAGGTCTGCTGTTGACTCTATTTTGTATTTCAGTCACAACTGTACGGAATTCTTCTAAGTCGATTCTCTGACGATGAAGAGTCTTCCTTAAACAACGTTTTACAATGCCGATCATTCTTTCATAAAATCCGCCGTGCCATGGAGATTTAGGAGGATTGTATCTCCAACGACAACCGCGTTGCTTCAGCATCTGTTTTACTTCAGGTTGATCAAAGATTTTGCTTATATAAGCAGCACCAGCAACAAAGTTCGTTGCGTTATCTGAAATCATCAGTCTTGGACATGCCCTTCTGGCTGCAAACCTTCTGAATAATCTGATAAACGTTTCAGCAGACATGTCAGTGGCTCCTTCTAGATGTATTGCTCTAGCATAGCACAAGTAAACAAACAGATATACACCTTGATGGGAACTTTGTCAACTGTTTTGGTTAAAATTACAGGTCCAATGTAGTCTATACCTGTCACCTCAAATGAAGTGATATGACAAACTCTTTCAGAGGGATATGGAGGTGGACCTGGATACTGACATACTCGCATGTCGTAGTGACAAGTAATACAGTCCTTCATTTGTTTTTTCACACTTTGTCGACCTTGAGGTATCCAGTAGGATTGTCGTATATGACAAAGTGTGTCAGCTACTCCACCATGTAACACGTTACTGTGGGCGTTTTGCACAATCAGTTTTGTTAGCCAATGATTCTTGGGGATCAATATTGGATGTATGGCTTCTTTAGGTAGTGAAGAATTATGAATTCTTCCTCGACATCTTATAATCTTTTCTGAGTCGAGATAAAGTCCTAAAGAATTAATCATAACAGGTTTCTTTGGGGATTTATCTTGTGTTTCCAGAAATTTATATTCTGTAGAGAAAACATCTTTCTGTATTAGTTTCACCCAGTATTTAATGGGTTCAAGATATTCATAATCAGGTTTTATTCCTTTAATGAATTTAAAGACAAGAGCTGTAACTCTTAAGAGTTTACCCAAAGATGAGTATTTAGATCCATCAATGACTATTTGTGTTGTGTCTGCAGTATTTACACAACTTATTTCTGCTGTGTTCAAGCAGACTGTTTCTTCTGGCATAATGTGAGCTTTTTGCTGAGGCCAGTTATTTTCATTAGAGAGCCAGTTCGGTCTGTGGAGCCATAATTTATTATCCACAAATTTCTTGAGTGGGACACCACGTGACAACATGTCAGCTGGATTCTCTTGGGTAGAGACGTGGAGAAAGAGATAAGCTCTCTGCTACTCTGTTCTGTACATAGACTAACTTACTCTTATTATTTCTTAACCACTGGAGAACTGCTTCATTATCACTCCAGATCACGGATCACGGGTTTTCAATAGTGAGATGATCAAGTACTTTGTTAAGATAGACAGCTAGTTTTGTACCTACATAGAGTGCTGTCAGTTCCAGTTGTGGTACTGTTCTGACCTTCAAGGGTGCTACCCTGGCCTTTGAAGTAATTAGTGTACTTCCGTCAGCATTACTCATGTAAGCTACAGCGCCATAACCTCTGGTTGATGCATCACAGAACACATGTAATGTGTACTTGTTTCCCTCATGACCTATTTGTCTGGGAAATGTAATTTGATGAAGTTTAAACTCGCTGGATATTTCATCCCATGCTTGACTCATTTCTAGAGGCAAGTTCTCATCCCATCCAATTTTGAGCTTCCATGCATCTTGCATAAGCATTTTAGCCTTTATGGTAATTGGTGAGACGAGTCCTAGAGGATCGAAACATTGTGATACCTCTGACAGTAAACTACGTTTAGTGAGTGTACTGCATGATTTATTGTTTATCATTTTGAGACTCAAAGTGTCTTCCTGTGTATTCCAATTAAGTCCCAGCATATTGTTGCAACCAGGAATTTCAGTTTCAGGGAAATCTTCTTTGATAAGCTCCCTTAATTGCTTTGAATTTGTATTCCACATCCTTAGAGGCATATTTGCTTCTTTCATCTCCTTGTTAGCTTCTCTGTATAAGGATTTCAAATCCTCCTCTTTCACAGTACCTTGAAGATTGTCCACATAGAAACTTTTCTTTAAGATTTCTTTGAAGGGACTTTCAGATTTCTTCAAATGTGTATTTAGAGTAGCTTCTAGTAAGAATGGAGAGGATGTTGCACCAAATAATACTGATTTGAAACGATAAGTTTTCACAGGACTTTGAGGATCATGTGGATTTCCAGGCCACAAGAATCGAGTATAATCTCTATTTCTTGTAGTCCTACTCTTAAGAAAGCTTTGGAAATATCAGCCGTGTAGGCATATAGGTTTGAACGATATTTCATACGCACGTCTCCAAGCTTCTCAGTTAGTGAGGGTCCGGTCATCAGACAGTCATTAAGACTTGCTACATCTTTATTTGCACGTGCGCTGCAATTATATACAACACGTAGTGGAGTGGTTTCAGAATCTTTTCTGACTCCATGGTGCGGGAGATAATGAGCGTTTGTCTTCAACTTATCTTCGACTATTTCCTCAATGAATTTATTGTCCAACTGTTCTTGTATGATATTATCATAGACAGTCAGTAGCTCTGGATTCTTCCTGAGCTCATGTATTTGTGCTTTCATTTGTCCGAGAGCCATGCGATAATTGCTTGGCAGATGTGGTGGATTTAATTTCCATGGTAACCTACCCCAATACTGTCCATCTTTATATTTGACAGTGTCCAAATATTGGTTATAAGTCTGAGACTCTTGTGGGCTTGGTTTATTTACATCAATACCTATCGCATCTAAATCCCACAACTTATCAACTGGTTCATTCATTTCTTCCAGTAATGATAATTTTTGCTGTGGTACATGATCAGCGGTTATTCTCGTAACTAGTACATTTTCCACTGAATCAATATCAGCTTCTTTCCCACTTTGAGAGGGAATGGGACCACATATCATGTGGCCTCCTGCTGTTTTCAGCAAGTGAACATCATGTTTACTTAAAATATTTTGCACAAAACAGTGATAATAATCACTTCCAATGATTAAATCAATTGGACTAATTGTGTCCGTCTGTATGTCAGGACAGGCTAACTTGACCTTAGCTGCTTTCAGTGCTGCAACTGTTTCTTTTAATCCCTGGATCTGCACAGACTTAGGAAAATCATCTACTACCACAGCTTCTACTGTCTTTTTCCTGTTTCCTAGACCAACAGTGATTCTGGCTAAGTCATATGTCTGTTTACCAGAATAGTGGAAAAAACCAGCTATATCTAACTGTACTTTGGCATAGGGTTGTTTATTCAGTTTCTGCAACACTGTTCTTCTTAAGAAGGACCTTTGTGAGCCTTGATCAAATAGTGTTAGCACATTGGTTTTGTGTAATTTATTAGATAATTCAACTCGAGCTATCGGGAGAGCAGTTGCTTTAAACTTATCTCTTACATTTAATGCTGTTGCTTGTTGACTTCCTGATTCTATGGAAGTCTTCTGCTGTTCAGCAAAAGTATTTGGGCATAATGCTGTATGATGCATACCCTTGCATTTAAAACACTTCTTCAGTGAGCATTTACCTCCCTTGTGTTCACCTAAACACTTGATGCATCTTTTCAGCTGATGAACACGTTGTTTACGTGCCTCCACTGATGTGTATTGACTACAATACTGTGCCAAATGTGTTCCATCACAAAGTACACATTTTGGAGTACGTTTATGTGTGACAATTTGTTTACTGTCTGTTGTATTCACAGCTTGATAAATGCCTATATAGGATTTCCCATTCTGTGGTTTAGTGGGAGTAGGTATACTCTTTCTAT
Organism: Cherax quadricarinatus; assembly: GCF_038502225.1. Lineage (NCBI taxonomy): Eukaryota > Metazoa > Arthropoda > Malacostraca > Decapoda > Parastacidae > Cherax > Cherax quadricarinatus. The sequence goes on along the minus strand of NC_091336.1, from coordinate 30,805,678 downwards.
ACTGAGTTGAAGGTTCGTTATCCACAGAATTTGTGGATTTTTCATCTTGTCTCGTTGCTTGCATGCATGAAACTATTGTTTGTAAACCATTGCTAATTTCTTCACAAGTGAAATAGCGTTTATTGAACATAATATTTAATCGTTCAATAGTTTGTGGTGACAACTTATCCTGTACAATACCACTGATAAACCAATCACATTGTCTTAGGTCATATTTAGCACCTAGAGATCTGAGACAATTGTCTAATATGATTATAAATGCCTGTAAGTCCATACAATAAGTGTCAGGGGCCCGAGACTGTTCAACTGCCTCCCAGCACACATAAGGGGGATTACCAACAGACCCCTGGCAGTCTTCAAGCTGGCACTGGACAAGCACCTAAAGTCAGTTCCGGATCAGCCGGGCTGTGGCTCGTATGTTGGTTTGCGTGCAGCCAGCAGCAACAGCCTGGTTGATCAGGCTCTGATCCACCAGGAGGCCTGGTCTCAGACCGGGCCGCGGGGGCGTTGACCCCCGGAACTCTCTCCAGGTAAACTCCAGGTAAGTCTGAAAAACAATGTTTGGGTGGCTTCAAGCTTGATATTAAGACTGCATGTCTAACTCTGGCCTTGTCAGCATCGAAGTAATTGTCTGCTAAGACACGTAAGGCTATTTGATAATTGCCTTTAACCACCGGAAATGACTTAATCAGTTCATAGGGTTCTCCCTTCACAAGACATTTAAGATAATTGAACTTAGCAATCTCATCTATGTCAGCTCGTGAATTTACTGTGGATTGAAAACCACTAATTAATTCTTCATAATTATGACCTTGGAAAATAGGTAATGACAATGTAGGTAAGCTTGTTAATGGGACACTTGTTGTTGTTACAGGTGTAACAGGTGTTTGACCACTAGTTACAGTAGGTCTCTGTGACAGAGTTTTGCAGCAGATAGCCTGTACTCCTGTCCACCTTAATTGTTGATTACTAAATGTATTCAAAACATTTTTAATTTCATCCTCAGATGTGGATAAATTTTCTCCAGGAAGGAGGTATCAGCCCCTTTCAGCCCCTTTCAGTCCTGAGGGGCCCAGCCCTCTCTGAAGGGGCAAGCATCTTGTTTACTGTTACAGCAAGTAATTGATCCCAGATGCAGTACCAGTATGCGATGTGTGGTCAAGCGACCGCCGCTCAGTGCAAGACTCCAGTGTTGCAAAGTGTATTTTAATAAGACAGTTCATCTCTTACCTTAGCAGGACAATTAAGGAAAATCCTGCTCCCACTTTATTACAATGGTAAAGATAATGTACATTGTTGTCTATGCTAAAGACAGCAAGAATCAAACATTCTGCTTTGCTTTGTAGTTGAAGTTTAGCAAGGAAGCAAAAAGAACTAGGTCAGCTTTTCCTTTATGTGCTACAGCTAGTGACGGTGTAGGAGGCTGTGGCATTTTCAGATTACTTTTGACTCTACTGAGAGTGACACTGATGCCAGGATAACCAACAAAGAACGATCTGTGCATTATTATGAACAAAGTGTCTCACAAAACACAATAAACACTTATAGAGAAGTGTAACCAGCTTCTTTAGTGATAAGATTGTGAAAAATAAAGACAAATATTGTGGAACATAGTGTACCAGTGTGCGTATTCCTAGACTATGGAAGACGTGGACATCCAAGGACACTTCAGCTTCTATCAAGTCACCGATACCTGTCGAAGGTGTGAAGAACACCATAGCTCACGCTACAAGAGTAAGGTAGGTTACAAATTTCTTGTAATATGGGGACTGCGCAGTTCTTGAGTCGCAAGGAGTTTGTAAGCAACCTATAGTCGGCAGTGAGGTGCGGACTTTTGAGTCCACACAAGTAAGTTTGTCAGCAATCAGTAAATGAAATATGCTGACATAACACCCCCTGGGGGTAATTTATTGTTTACATAATATGATCTATTACAGCCCGTTGAGGAATGACTTCGACAGCTTCTCAAGACCTTGTCTGCAGGGGTGGCTGTGCAGGCGATGAGCTGTCTTTCTAAGTTAAGTTTTCCTTACATTTAATTATAAACTTAGCTGGTAACCCATTTCTCAACATCAGATGGTTCTGATTCTAAAAACTTATTTTCATAATTTGTATAGTCTGAATTAATTATTTCCAGACATTGTTTAAGAAATTCAAATTTGACCTCAAGATCATCAAAATCTATGTTTGTATCTTGAGTTAATCCTATACAGACTGAAATTATATTTTCTAATTGTGTAATCTTAGTCTGTAAAGACTGAAATGAGTTTTCAAACAAGCCATTTTAATGGTATACTGAAAATTCTAGCACCACACTTAGAGTGTTTAGAAAAACACTGTACTGCTATAAACAGCTGAGTTTTTGTTATGCTTAAGTCAGCAATAATCAGTCAGACACTACTGACTCACTAAGCTTAAACTCAAGTTCAATAACCATGAAGGGTACAGAGTACATATGGCTCGTGTTTATGGCTTGAGTTTGCTGTGTCAGCTTGACAACGTTGTCACAGTAAATAACGTTATACACTTCATTCACTATACACTATAAATATCACTGCATAACTGTAAATCACATATGTATATTTCTTACACATATATAAATGTCACTGTTAATATATATATGAAAACTTACATTTTATATACAATTTCCTTTAATGTAACAGTTAAATCTATAAGAAACAAACTTAAACACAATTTAGTCTCTTAATATCTATCGACACCATGCCTAACCCTTCTAGGGTAGGGTAGGTGCCTGAGCCCGAGCCTTTAGCTCATAACACTGTCATTCCCATTTGCCCCCTTGGGGCGGGGATGGCAGACCAGAGAGGCCTAGCTTGTGGCTAGGCCTGGGGACAGTTGGTCCCAAAGATGAGGAGGTACTTGTGCCTCCTCCCATGGGAGACTTAGGTCTCAGACACTCCCTAAAGAGGGAGCCAAGGCCGGGCCACCACTTGGAAAAGGCCCGGGCCGGGAGAATACCGGCTAATCTTTAATAATAAATAATATTACCAAAAAATAGCTGAACTTTCTGGCTACACTCTGGTATAATTATTATCTTTGTACGATGTTTCTAAAAGGAATTACAGCCATTTATAACAGGCATGGTGACAGCGCCTTGCGTAACAAGCGCTGACGCGGCATTTTTTTTTTTTCCGTGTTATTTTTATCGTTTTCTTATATCTTTATGTCTAATATAATGTAAATTCACCGTCTGAGATCATGCCAGAGCAGGCGGAGGTAATACAATCAAGGAACCAATCAGGTACCCATGGGTATAGTACCCAAAATGGCCAACACCTCCAGCCAACAAAATATTCCATACCCACGCTAATATCAATTATAAGGCTTATTTACCTATCACAATTGATCTATTATGACATAATGCAATATAATAATAGCATAGAAACATAAAAAGTACACCTGAAAAATAATATATAGCATATCATGCCCCAACAGGAAAAAAATTTCTAGCGATATATCCCCTGAAGGTGAAATGACCCATTCTCATTAGTGATGAGAGAAAACGGAGATTTACAATGGTTAACTGTAATAAACACTCGTAGGTCACGGAAAGCTAATTTTTCGGGGAAAACAAAAATTTCCCGGGCACCTGGGGTGCCGCACACTGCAACCTATATCTCGGAAGTAAGTTATTTACCTATTTAGGGGCACTCCATCCTTATTTATGAATGAATTGACTTGATTTTCACAACAAACATAGAAGAATGATTGCTTTACAATGTAAAGTGTTCCTTTCTGAACTATCCAAAATATTTTTAGATTTATGTGGGCAGCAAGACCGACATCTTCCAAAATGTCAAAAAAGTTTTGAAACTTTATTTTTTTTTTAGCATGAAGATAAGGTTTATTTTAGAATTGGTACACTTTTCGTGATGGAATTAGAAGTGTTCTATCAGCAGCAAGTGTCAAAACCACTTTCTCAAGTACCACTGAGTACAGGTCCGCTGTCAAATGCAATTTTTCATAAATTTTTGCATATTTCATTTCCTTTTTGGCCAATATGTTTGAAACTTCAGCACAGGGTGCTCGATATAAGCTTCTAATAGTACACCAAAAATGAATGTAATCGGTTGAAAAATAAAGGGATCGATATGTTACAGTTTATACGGATAGGACAACTTTTTCAATTTAGAATTGTTTGATCTGAGAGGGACGTGACCTCTCAGTGGCTACTTTCTCACTACTACTACTCTGCACCTCTCCTTGTGATAGTATTTAAGTCTCCAAACTGTCGCTTGATCTTCAGATAGTTCTTGACTATGGAACTGAACTTCTCCAGGTTGAGGGACTGGCAACCTCACATCTTCGACTTTAAGGGTGATGGACTGATTACATCGTCTTCACATCTCTACTGTTTCTGCATACTTTATGTATTCGACTGAAGAAGCCTACTGTGTAGGCGAAACGTTTCAGAATAAAGTTGCCTAACTGTTGCCTATGTGTTTTACCTACCAACCTGTCGGTATTGTATACAATTTTGATATTTACCCTGTCAGACACTGCAACACAATGGCATCTTGGTACAGAAAACACCTTGGACAACTTTTTCAAGTGAGAATTGTTTGATCTGAGAGGGACGTGACCTCTCAGTGGCTACTTTCTCACTACTACTACTCTGCACCTCTCCTTCTGACAGTATTTAAGTCTCCGCACTGTCGCTTGATCTTCAGATAGTTTCTGACTATGGAACTGAACTTCTCCAGGATGACAACCTCAAATCTTCGACTTTAAGGGTGATGGACTGATTACATCGTCTTCACATCTCTACTGCTCCTGCATATTTTCTGTATTCGACTGAAGAAGCCTACTGTGTATGCGAAACGTTTCGGAATAAAGTTGCCTAACTGTTGCTTATGTGTCTTGCCTACCAGCAGTTGTGTTTGCCCGGAGAGAGGAAGGAAGCGGTATGAAGTCATCTTCACTTTATCACCCTATACAAGAAGCATCCGTCTCTCAACGAGTTATCCTGATGTCGTGTCTGCACGTTTCAGCATCCAGACACAGGTACAAGCAGGATCCAGCCGAAATTTACTGAATTTTTTCGAGAATTGCAAGTGACCCCAGTGACCCCACGCTACAGCGTCCCAAGCTGTTTCTCAAGTCATGTGTTCAGCGTCACTTGTATGTTGCTGTTGTTGTTCAGCTCAGCACGGCTGTTTCAGCAAGCCAGAGGTGAGTTTTGTGGTGATTTCTGCGTCCAGTGTGTCTCCCTGTGTTTGTGGGTGGGAGGAGGAGGAAGTGGCCAGATGCTTCCTCTCCATACACTCACCCAAGCTCCTCGCCACCACACTACCATACACTCACCACTACTCACTCCTTCTGCTGTGTTTTCTGCTGTTTTCCATGTGAATTCATTGCAAGAGCTGTGTGTCCGAGTGCCCGAGGTCACTCGAAGCTACATGGATCTGCATGCCACGTAGATCAGCAAGCCATGTAGATCAGCAAGCCACGCAGATCAGGAAGCCACATGGATCAGCAAGCCAGGTGGATCAGCATGCCACGTAGATCACGAGGCCACATGAATCCCAACGCCACATTGGGTTTGGGCGATGTCACGTGGATCTACAAGCCACGTGAGTTACCAAATGTCCCAGGCCACATGCTGTGGTCTGCTGCCCGCATCACATAGACGTCACCCACGATGCTGCCCGACTTCATGACGTCACAATGTCTGCCTGACGTCCAGGGCCAGATTACCGCATAGGCAAACTAGGCATTTGCCTAGGGCCCTGCACATTTGGGGGCCCCGCAGTCCAAGGGGTTCAGGGGTTCATCCAAGACTGCGCATGTGGTGTAAGTGCAAAGGGGTTCCTACCTAAAAAGTTCAAGTGTTTGGAGAGTAAAATTTATTTTTAAAAATTAATCAAAACAAAAATAATGAAATAAAATAAAATAAAAATAAATAAACCTAACCATAGATGGCAACACTCAACACGCCTTTGTTTACATCAGAACAGCTGTGTTTTCCCGCTAATGGGTGAATATGGGAGATTCCTCTCCAATTTTCTGTAGTAATTACACGTTATCTAGACTTGTACTGTCACAAATTTACTGAAGTGTTGTTGATAGACATTGATGTGTATGGATAAATGTTTGTTTTCGCCTCTAAATGTTAAGGGAGGTACCTGATAGGGTTACTTGACCAGTAAAGACGCATGGACCAATAAAGACGCATTTTTGGTAAAAATACTATAAAGAAAAACCTAAAAACGCAAACTGACTTCCGTTTGTAGGTTTTAAAAGCACTTTGTCCTGTCTTTAAGTCTTTATCATTTCAATAACAGATCTCAATTGATTGATGTTCTACATCACTTCCGTCGCAAATGCTTAGTTTTCAGGTTGCTACGGAAGTGATGTAGAACATCAATTAATTTACTACATATTTCCCCAGAAACACATAAGCCACATCAGAAAATCGTTGGTTGGGTGAAACTGAAAATTGTCCCTGCATTCTTTAATTCTCATGTCCTTATCTATGGTGGTAGGCCATATATCATGCAAAACATAATGATTAGTTTAGTTATGAAAATGGTAATATAAATACCATTGTGCATTGTTCTTGGACTCAGTATGATTTCTGTTTAAGTAAATTGGAGATCAAGGAGGATGAATTAGTAAAATATTCGTAGCCCAAATCACTAACCTAATCTATGGTAAAAGTTCTGTATATGACTCCTTTCTGGTAACGTTTTGAATTTTTAGATGCGCAGCCAGAGGAAAGGGGGCTACAAGGGCCGCATCCCCCCAATTGACAGAAAAAAAAAATTTAATAATAATTAAAAAATTAATAATAATTGATAATGAAAAATTTGTATTTGCATGATTACAGACAGTGATACATCCTCATTATGGCATCTCGTGAACGTGATGTTGGACGTTCTTATGCGAGTGGGTCACAGAAAAGAAAGAAGAAAATTCAAGAAGAAGAACAGAAAAAGAAAGATGTAGGAAGCTGCAGAAAGATCACAGACATGCTCACGAAAACAGTTTCTGATGTTACCAGTACAGTTGAATCTGCAGATACGTCAGATCATACAGGAAGCCCTCCCTCCATTATTTCTCAGTCAGCATCTACTTCTTTTGTGTCTCCTCCAAATGTCTCAACGGACATTTCATCCACAGGATTTGTCTTAAAAGATCCTGCCTCATGGCCAAATGTAATCCCAGATTCTCTACGTAATGCTTTCATTGCAGAAAACTTCAGTCAAACTCTGAACATTGACTTTAGGAAATCAGCAAGGATTTATGATGATGGAAGTCGTCGTTGTTTAAAGTCATCTATGTTTTTATAGGAAGCTTGCAAATTCAGAAAATGTGAAAAGATCATGGATGGTATCCTCTGAAAGCTCAGGAAAAGTGTACTGTTCAGCATGCAAGCTATTTTCTACCAAAGAAAATACCATCACACAGGGGTTCAATGACTCGAAAAATTCCAAGCGTTTCGAGGAACATGAAAACAGCACCACTCACAGGAGCTTCATTTTAGCCAGTGTATTTCGTGCACAGAAAAAAGGCTTATTGGATTCTCATTTGGAAAATCAAACTGAAAAAGAGCGCACTTATTGGAGAAAAGTTCTAGAAAGAGTTGTTGCTGTTGTAAAATTCTTAGCTCTAAGAGGACTTGCTTTCCGTGGAGAAAATGAGGTTTTGGTTCGGAAAACAATGGCAATTTCCTAGAGATCATAGAACTGTTAGCACAATTCGATCCATTCCTAGCAAATCATGTGTCACGCCTTGGGAATGCAGGAAGAGGCACTGTATCTTACATGTCATCTACTATATGCAATGAATTTATTGAACTGATGACTAAGAAGGTCCTCAATAACATCATAGCAGCTGTGAAAACTGCAAAATACTTCGCAATAAGTGTAGATTCAACACCAGATATTTCACAAACAAATCAATTGACATTCATTGTTCGCTTTGTCGACTCCAGTGGTAAGCCTGTAGAGTGCTTTATTAAATTCATTCCTCTTTCAGGCCATGATGGAGAAACAATGATGAATGTAGTACTGGATACTCTGCTTGAACATGATCTCTCTATTATGGATTGCCGTGGCCAGAGCTACGACAATGCAAGTAAGCAAATCAACCCACTTGCTGAATATATGCCCTGCTCAGCACATTCTCTTAATCTTGTTGGGTCATGTGCTGCGGAGTGTTGTGTCGCTGCAGTTTCATTTTTTGGACTTTTACAAGCACTCTTTAATTTTTTCTCTGCTTCAACGCATCGGTGGAGTATACTCAAGTCAACCATTCATGGAGATGTCATCAAATCATTATCAACAAAAAGGTGGTCAGCGCAACATGATGCGACACATGCTTTGAAAGACAGCTTTGCTGAAATACGTTCTGCTTTGATCTAAATAGCAGAGGATGAAGACCAGACAGCAACTACAAGAAGCGAAGCAGCCAACTTAGCATCAAAATTGGAAGATTTTGAATTGACCTTACTCTGTGTGCTTGGGACTGTATACTGGAACGGTTAAATGCCACTTCAGAAAATTGAAATTGAAATGGCTACTTGTGCTAACCTCTATGCAGGCTTAGTGGAATTTGTAAGCTCACTTCACAATGATGAAGCTTTTGAAATGTTTGAAGAGAAAGCTAAACTGCTGGTGAAAGACTACAGTTACCGGGCTGATCCTCAGCGGTCAAGGAAGAGGAAACGCAATTTTGAAGAGCCAGACAATGAAATTGTGTTGCTACCAAGGCAGAAATGTAAGACAGCTACATACTTCGTCATTCTGGATTCACTGATTACAGAATTGGTGAAAAGAAAAGAAATCTATCAGAATCTCAATGACAAATTTGGATTTCTGTTCAAAATTACTACTATGCCAGATGCAGAATTGAGAGAAGCTGCATTAAAGTTGCAACAACACCTTTCAGCAGATGTTCAGGACACATTTGTTGAAGAAATAGTTCATTTTTCTGGGTATATGAATCAGATTAAAGCTCCACCTGAAAAATGTGCGCCCTCAGCTGCTTTGAAACATTTAAGAAATGCAGGTATCTCAGAAACCTTCCCTAATGTTGACATAGTGTATTGCCTTTACCTAACACTTCCAGCTACTAACTGTGAAGGAGAACGTTCGTTTTCTGTTTTGAAAAGAGTGAAAAACCAGCTCCGTTCAACAATGAGCCAAGACAAATTGTGTAACCTAGTCTTGTTGACCATTGAGTCTGATCTAACAAGAAGTATTGATTTTCAGAATATAATTGATGATTTTGCCAATATGAAATCCAGAAAAAAATTTATTTAAGAAATGCCTCTGAATTTAAACAATTCTTTACTTTCTTGAGTTTATATAATTTGACAGTCTTATGCATGATGCAATGATAACAATAATGGTCAGTGATTTATAAAGGGAATCATAGTGCTGTAGTGGTTATGCTGAATATAATAGGTACATGATGTCACTACTTTAATAGCCTAATCTAGTAATACTATGCTGTCTTGAGTTTATTCTCTTTAAAATGCATGATTTATTAAAACAAGATAGTTATAATGGCTGTTGGTAAATGGTTTTGGTTGTCTTGATGTACTTTCCCTATTAATTTAATCTAAATAGCCAGAATGTATTTAATTAGACCTTAAACAGGCTCACACCGACCCCCCCCACCCCCAAACTGAAAGGGGTCGCTTCGCTTACCCGTAACTCAAAGGGGCCCCGCCAATCTGAATAGCCTAGGGCCCGGAGACTTCTTAATCCGGCCCTGCTGACGTCACCTCAATATGTCTGCTGATGTCACAATGCTGCTGACGTCACCTCACGACATCATATGTCACATCAAGTGTTTCTAGTAATTATTTCAGTATTGTCGAGAAGATTGAGAGAAGATATATGTGGTGTGTTAATTAATTCCTCTCAGTGTTCTCACATGTTAGTGTATGGCTTAGTGTCAGTTTTGTGCACAAAAAAGCATCATTTGCTAGTTTAAGCCATGTTGTACCGCATGTACCACAGGTGTGTGTAGTTTCCATGTGTCCAGTGAGGTCTGAGCCAGACCTGAGTAGCACCACTGTGCTAAGTCACCGGATGTGACCAGTGCATTTGACAGCTGATATCAGTCAGCTCTGAGCCCGAGCCCTCTTGTACAGAAGGCTCTTATGCTCGTCGCTCATAGATGTTATGGAAAATTTTCTAGGGTGCTTATCTGTATGTACCTCAACATTATATACATACAAGTAATCTCATTGGGAGACAACCATACTGTTTACCGTAGTCACCCCGTGTAGACATGTGAGAAAACTTAACCACCTCTGGTCACTACAGGTGGTCCCTTCGACCTCACAATCTTATCCATATCTATCCGAGACCAGTATGGATAGGGTAGCACCCACAAGTACGGTGCTACTAATTAATTGTGGACTGTATATATTATATTAGTTTAGCTGAATGAAGGGGGGGGTAGGATACACATGGATACATCCATCAAGGAAAAACATTTGTACATAATCCCACCACTTACCAGATGTTCTCTGGTGGTCACTTGATGTAGCTGGATCACTCATAACCTATCCAATTACAACATAACCTAACTGGCCAGCATGAGTCTGTTATAACTAGAAGGGTTACTTAACTGTGGGTGATTGATACTCCATATTTCCTCCATTCACCATCTCATTTCGATGTCCTGCTACACCGACATGGTTCTCATTCCGGCAGCACGAGGTATCCATCGGTTTATCCCGGTTTAGAAGTCGTGATTCCATAAATCTTCATTATCCCCGGTACGAGAGTCACACGTTCACTCGGAGCAGGGCGCTCTATTTCACATCCCGCATTCTCTTAACTCAATGTTATTATCACTGATTACATTACCATTCACAAGACGATTTAACGTCTCATAACTATTATACAAATTAGAGGTCACTCCATTAAGATCTGAGGCCGATGAGCGAGGATTAACACATGGGTATTTCCCCTGGACACACACCATGGCCGTGCACCTGCCACCCGGTCGAACATTATTCACTAATTTTACCACCCCTTTACGGTGGTCCCGTAAATCATGTTCCCTCACTCTTCACTAGGGACAGTCACGACACTTCCTATTATGAATTGAGGCCTATATTGATCCTTAGGCCCCCGTGAACGCCAGTTTCCTCATTCCCGGTTTTCTCAGCCTCCTCACCCATTCAAAACACTCCCGCCACCTCTCTCCCCAGCTCGACCCCCCACCCCCCTGCACATCTGCGCAGGCGCAGCGGGAACCCAGCTGATTTCATTAAAAATGCAAATACATTTTGACCCAAATCAGCACATTAAACACTTATTAGACACTATAGCTTCGGAAATTAAATAATTTCCACACTGCGGCCGGGCGGAAGTCGTTGTTAGACGACTTAAATTGCGTCTTCCTCCAGGAGACGATTCCAGCCCTCTCTAGATTGCGCTGCTGTTTTCCTAGTGGGTCTTACTACAGTTTCTTCTTGCATTACCCGGTCAGTGTCTTCAATATCACTCGTGTCACTTTCCCTTAGGTTTCCATCTGCACTGGATTGAACACCATTTAATTCTAAGGGAATTAATTTATTAATGGTACGCAAACTTTCCTGACCACGACACAACACTTTGACGTTTCTGACAACACCTTGTGCATCTGGGTATAATGTAACTACCTTGCCCAGAGGCCACAATGTTCGATGTTGTTCAGTATCAATTAACACAATGTCACCTGGTTGAATGTTCTGTCGGTTTACTGCCTCTGGCGCACCATAAAAGTGTTCACGTAGTGTAAGAAGATATTCTTTACGCCACACATCAGACCAATGAATAATTACCTTATTTAACATCTTGAACTTGTCACTCAACACAGTCACGTTATTGTAAACTTCATCACTTCCCTTGGGATTATCTCTATAGATAGGTGCAGCTTCTAACCTTTGTCCACATATTAGGTGAGAGGGAGTCAGTATCTCCACGTCAGGAGTGTCGCTCATGTATGACAGAGGGCGATTGTTCACCCGATTCTCTGCCTCCACCAACACTGCCCGGAATTCCTCCAAATCAATTCTCTTCCTGTGTAGCACCTTACGAAGACATCTTTTCACTGTACCTATCATTCTTTCGTACAGTCCTCCCTGCCAAGGGGCTCTGGGAGTAATAAATTTCCAGACACACCCTCGCTGGGTCAACAAAGACTGTACATCATCACTCTTATTTAATTTCATCAAGTGTTGAGCACCCGCTACAAAATTGGTGGCATTATCTGAGATCATCAATCTTGGACAGGATCGTCTAGCTGCAAATTTCCGGAACAGCTGTATGAACTGTTCTGCAGACAAGTCCTGAGCCACTTCTAGATGAACAGCCCTAGTAGCTGTACAAGTAAATAGACATACATACACCTTCAAGGGGACACCATCTGAAGTACCTGTTAAAATGATTGGCCCACTATAGTCCACTCCGGTCACATCAAATGGTTTTACCAACTGCACGCGTTCCTTGGGCAATGGTGGAGGACCTGGATACATTTGGTTCTGGCATCCACCCGGCGACATATTACACACGACTTGATAACCCTTTTTACTCTTTGCCGTCCTTGTGGAATCCAGAAGGTTTCCCGAATACAGTTTAAGGTATCCTGTACCCCACCGTGCATCACGTTATTATGGGCATTAAAGACAATCAAGGTTGTCAGGTGATGAGTTTTGGGCAGCAAGATAGGGTGCTTAGCATATTCCCCCAATTCAGCATTTTGTAACCTGCCTCTGCACCTAATTACATCATCCTCTAAATACAGCCCCAGCTTTTCTATTATTGAGCCTTTCACAATTTTTCCGTCCATCATGAATTTAATCTCATCCCTGTAGGTTTCTTCTTGTACCCTCTGTAGCCAGTATTTCAGGGGATGGGGAAAATTATGTGAGATATTCATCTTACTTATAAATTTAAACACTAACCTTGTCACACTAATCAGCTTAGGTAAGGAAGAATACCTATTCATATCAATGGCTAAGGAGGGACTACTGACCGGAGCGGTGCTCACTGTAATTTCGACAGGAGCAATATGTGCCTTTTGCACCGGCCAGTTAATTTTGTCCACCAGCCAACTTGGCCCTTTAAACCACGATAAAGCACTCACAAATTTTTCATAAGTCAAGCCTCGAGACAAGAAGTCAGCTGGATTCTCGTCACCAGGAATGTGATTAAAGGTTAACATATGCTGACCCAAACTGTTATATTTCTCCTGCATTTGATTGATTTCAGCGACTCTGTTTTGTACATACACAATCTTACTGTTACCATTACGAATCCATTGTAAGGATACCTCGTTATCAGACCAAATTACGGTGTCGCTGATATTTATCTCTCGCAATTTATTTCTTATATAATTGGCTAATTTGACACCTACATAAATGGCCGTTAATTCCAACTGAGGTAAGGTGCGTGATTTGATTGGAGCCACCTTAGCCTTCGACATAACAAGAGAAATGGCACTATTACATTGAAGGTAAGCGACTGCTCCATATGCTAATTTCGAAGCATCGCAAAAAATGTGGAGTACATTTTCTCCATCTTGAGTGGCCACATTACGGGGGAACTTCAACATTGGTAATTTTACATATTCCCCTATTAGTTCTTCCCACCTTTCAACAAATTCCTCAGGTAGGGCTTCATCCCAAGCACACTTAAGCTTCCATGCTTCTTGTATCAACAATTTTCCTCTTATGGTAAGTGGGGACACTAAGCCTAGTGGATCGAAGCATTTTGAAACTTCTGCAAGCAAGACTCTCTTGGTTAATTTATTGGACATGCTGTAGTCATTAGACTTTAACGATAACAAGTCTCCCTCTGTGTCCCAAGTCAGTCCCAGCACATTACTATATTTGGACACTTCAACTCCAGGGTGGTCTTTATTTATTTGAACCCTTAAACTGGACGAATTACTGTTCCATTCCCTCAGGGGCATATTTGCACCTTGCATTATTTCATTAGCCCCTGCGTATATGCTCATTAGTTCCTCTTCAGTAGACGTCACCCCCAGGAAATTGTCCACATAAAATTGTTTACCCATTACTCCACTCAGTGGACCACCCGTACGCTTAAGGTGTGCATTTATCGTTGCCTGGAGTAGGAACGGACTGGAGGTAGCACCAAACAATACACTCCTGAAGCGAAAAGTCTTCAGGGGACTAAGTGGGTCACTAGGATTCTCGGGCCATAAGAACCTAGTGCAATCCCGGTCAGCCTCCTGCAGACCCACTCTCAGGAAAGCTTTACTTATGTCCGCCGTAAAGGCATAATTCTTAACCCTGAAGTTTAATAGTATGTCTCCCAGTTTTTCCGTCAACGACGGACCTGTCATCAAACAGTCATTCAAACTAGGTACACTTTTATTACTCCTGGCACTACAATTAAACACAATCCTCAGAGGAGTGGTCTTAGAATCCTTCTTCACTCCGTGGTGTGGCAAATAGTGACCATAAATCTGGGCTTGCTCGGGAGGTACCTCCTCTATGAATTTATTATTTAACTGCTCATTAATTATATCATCGTAAGCAGTCAACAGTTCTGGTGTCTTGCTCAATTCGTGGAGCTGAGCCTTTAATTGTCCATACGCCATCCGGTAATTAGTTGGTAGGTCTGGATGGTTCAGCTTCCACGGAAGTCTCACCCAGTATTGTCCAGATTCAAATTTAACATCCTTCTGGTATTGTTCTTGAGTAAAGGAATCATCTGGACTTTCTTCATTTACATTGATCCGTATGCTGTCCAATTCCCATAATTTATACACAGGTTCAACTTCATCCTCTATTGAAGTATATTTATACTGGGGTGATACTTCATGAGTAAGACACACCGTAACTGTATTTATGGCTTCCTCCAGTCATTCATTATCAGTACGAGGAAGCCTGCCATACATCACGTGACCTCCTGCGATCCTTAGAAGGGTGACTCCGCATTTCTTTGTCATACCCTTTACAAAGGTGGCATAATGGTCACTACCTATCAAAATATCTATTGGCCCCACAGAATCATTATTTATACCAGAAGGTGCCAAATTTACCTTACTTGAAAGCCTTTCAGTAGCGTTACCAAGCCCTATTGTAGATATTTTCTCTGGGAGCCTATCCACAATTACGGCATTAATACGTTTTCTCTCATTGCCCAGCCGGACAGTTACATAAACAGTGTCGTATGACTGGGCCTTCTTATTCGAGAGAAAGCCAGATAGCTTGAGTATAGCAGGATCTCCCATTTGTACCTTCATCCCATTAAGGCAGTTACGTTTTATGAAGGTACGTTGTGATCCCTGATCTAGTAATGCTGTTACAGTTTTGGATTTACGCCGTTTATCATTAATCACCACATCCAACACAGGCAAAGCTACCTCAGCTAGGCCATCATTACCGACGTTAGCTGCAATCTTTACGTTGGCTACTGTTGTGTCCGGGTTATTATCACTATCAGTACTATTGTTACCATCATTACGATTAGATCTGCCCTTACACATAGCTATGTGGTGTCTTCCCTTGTTACACTGATAACAATAGTGCAAGTTAGCACGGCAATCCCTTACATTATGATTTCCTAGACACCTGATACATCTAGCAAGCTCTTCCAATCTTTCCACTTTAACATCCCATGAATTATAGGCATTACAGTTCTTAGAGAAATGAGTACCGTTGCAGAAGATACAATCTCTCCTTTCTTTGCCTGACCTCTTATCAACTGGGCTACCCTTATTGTGGTACTTCCTCCTCTTGCTTGGATGTGGAGAACCACTATAACTGGCACCTGTCACTTGATACGTGCCTACGTAACCCCGTGTAGTAGGTGGCTTAGGATTATTGATATTAGGATAAGGTTTCCCTTTGTGGAACTTGGCAGGTGCACTGGGGTCTGTAGACGTGGTATTCCTAGAGGTAATGGGTTGGCTGGTCTGCAGTTGGACAATTAGCTCTTGCAGTCCCACTCTTATTTCTTCCAACCTGAAGTAACCCTTGTGATATCTGTTAGATAACCACTCTATGGTCTTGTGGTTCAATTTATTCTGAATCAAGGCACTCAACAACCACTCTGCTCCCTCCAGATCATATTTATTACTCAAGGTCTTAAGAGTGCTTTCTAGTTTGATCCTAAATTGCTGTAAGCTGTTGCGGTTGTGATCTGGAGTCTTCAAACTAGCCAAATTAGCTACTAGGTCCAGCCTACTTTGCTCCAAGCTACCGTAAGTGACCTCCAACAAGTCAACTGCCTCACTATAGGAGTCATCTACATTTGGGAATGCTTGTATGAGAACATGCGCATCTCCCCTTACTTGTCCCTTTAAATAGCATAATTTGGTAACACTTGCAAGATCACTCCTATCATGTACGACTGCTTTAAAGATAGACCAAAACTCCTCCCAGTGTTCTCCCGGATTAAACACAGGCATACATAATTCTGGGAGTTTTGGTAGACGCCTCTGACTTTCCTTACTAGGTTGACCAACAACATTGTTTACACCCTTTACCTTCTCCAAATCCTTAGTTTTGCAGGACACAATGTTGTCCTCCACTTCATAATGTTGATCCAGCAGCCGCTCCCTTTCAGCATCATCTGCACAATTCTCTAGCAGCTCTTTTTCATAGTCTTTAAACCACAATCTATATGACTCATGTCTATTTCCTAAGGCATCTAGGTGTAGCTTTAATTCATCAGGGTTTACCATTTCTTGTCTCATTAACTCCATACACTTCTTGTATGATTTAGTAACATGACCCTTCCGAGCTTGTAGTGACGCTTTCTTTGCTTTGGCATCCATGGACTTGCCAGCCGCACTAACTTCCTCAGACCCAGCCATGGTTAGGGAATTAATAATCACCCATTATACAACTTAAGTAGACGTCTTATAAGAGTAATTCTTGCACTTTACTCTTGTATAAATCCTAGCCACCCATGTGCTAGCAATTTATTGGGCTAATTATCATCCATCACACGATCGATTAAACTCGTGCACCCTACACCCACTTCCTTCAATCAGTCACTTAATTATTAAGTAATTAATTCAATTAATTTTTTCACTGATTGCATCCGGTTCCGGAAGGACCAACGGGCAGATATGGAAAATTTTCTAGGGTGCTTATCTGTATGTACCTCAACATTATATACATACAAGTAATCTCATTGGGAGACAACCATACTGTTTACCGTAGTCACCCCGTGTAGACATGTGAGAAAACTTAACCACCTCTGGTCACTACAGGTGGTCCCTTCGACCTCACAATCTTATCCATATATATCCGAGACCAGTATGGATAGGGTAGCACCCACAAGTACGGTGCTACTAATTAATTGTGGACTGTATATATTATATTAGTTTAGCTGAATGAAGCGGGGGGGTAGGATACACATGGATACATCCATCAAGGAAAAACATTTGTACATAATCCCACCACTTACCAGATTCAAAGTTTATTCTCTATAAGGATTACAATGCTGAGTTTACAGAAATTTGGTTATTGTTTGGTTTAACATGTAGTAAAATTGAGATTACAGAGTGTACCACTAGAACGCTTAGCATGGCTAGGCATTTCGGGCATACTTAGTTTTATTCTTAAATGTAAAATATTACAAATTATGAGGTAGTTGGTATTATGGCTAAGTGACTAAATACTATTTTGTGAGTTTAGCAGTGTGAATGCTTTTGTTTTGGCACAGTATATAGTTTCAGTATTGGAGTATCACAGGATTCATTATATTAAGACTGAGATTAATAGTTCTGTTTATGGTCAAATGAGTGTGCGAGTGTAAGTGTGAACCACCAGGTGGTATTCGTGAAGTTAGTTGACGGGGTGTATCAGGGAGATAAGATGTTTTCTAATGGTAGTTTTGAAGGTGATGAATGTGTCTGCAGTTCTAGAGTTCTCAGGTAGGGTATTCCAGATTTTAGGGCCTTTGACATACATTTAATTTTTGTAAAGGTTTAGTCGGACACGGGGAATGTCGTAGAGATGTTTGTTTCTGGTGTTATGCCTGTGGGTTCTGTCACAACTATCAAGAAAGCGTTTAAGGTCAAGGTTGATATTAGAGTTTAAGGCCCTGTAGATATAGATTGCACAGTAGTAAGTGTGGATGTACTGAACTGGGAGTAAGTTTAGATCTTTGAAGAGTGGGGGGGTGTGCTGCCAGGGATGGGATTTAGTGATTATTCTTACTGCAGCTTTTTGTTGGGTTATTATTGGCTTTAGGTGTGTTGCTGCAGTTGATCCCCAAGCACAAATAGCATAGGTGAGGTATGGATAAATAAGTGAGTGGTATAGTGTGAGAAGGGCATTTTGCGGCACGTAGTATCGTATCTTGGAGAGGATCCCAACCGTTTTGGATACTTTTTTGGCTATATGCTGGATATGGGTGCTGAAATTCAGGTTATTGTCAAGGTATAAGCCTAAGAATTTTCCCCCATTATTTCTGGTAATTAGAGTGTTGTCAATCTTAATGTTAATTTGTGCATCTCCTGCTCTGCTACCAAACATAATATAGTAAGTTTTGTCAGTGTTAAGCGTAAGTTTGTTGGCTGTCATCCAAGTCGATATTTTAATCAGCTCCTCATTCACAATGGTGTTAAGGGTGGCAAGATTAGGGTGAGAGATGACATAAGTCGTGTCATCAGCAAAGAGAATGGGTTTTAGGTGTTGGGATACGTTTGGTAGGTCATTGATGTATATGAGGAAGAGCAGGGGACCAAGGACACTTCCCTGCGGAACTCCAGTATCAAGTGGCCGTGTTGCTGATGCTGTGTCTTTAATGGTGACGTACTGATACCTATTAGTAATGTAAGATTTGAAATAAGCAAGCGCATGGCCTCTTATACCGTAGTGGTCAAGTTTGTGGAGTAGGATTTCGTGGTTTACTGTGTCAAAAGCTTTTCTTAGGTCAATAAAAATTCCTAGTGGATATTCCTTATTTTCCAGTGCTGTGTAAAGCAGATCTAGCATTTTTATGATTGCATCATTAGTGCTTTTATTTTTCCTGAATCCAAACTGGCAGGGGTTGAGTATGTTTTGAGCCGTTATAAATGAATACAGTCTCCTGTGCACAAGTTTCTCAAAGATTTTGGATAGCAATGGTAAGTTAGATATTGGCCTATAGTTGTTTAAGTCTGTAGGGTCACCACCTTTATGTATTGGTGTAACCCTTGCCATCTTGAGTAGTTTCGGGAAGGTGCTAGTCTCTATTGACTTGTTAAAAAGTAATGAAATAGCATGCGAAAGGACATGGGCCGCTCGCTTGTACAGTAATGGTGGGACTTGAGACAGATTCCCCGAGTTATTTTTAAGTGACTTTATGATCTCAATGACTTCTGTGGGCTCAGTTGGTGCAAGATAGAAGGAATTAGGGAAATTTCCATCTAGGTAGTCCCCGGCATGGGCATTGGTATGTGGGATTTTACTGGCGAGATTAGATCCTATGTTTGAGAAGAAGTCGTTTATCTTGTTAGCTGTGTCAGTGGGATGTAGTGGTGTTTCATTAGGTTTAGTTAGGACAATATTCTTGGTTTTTCTCAGTTTGTGGGTCCCTAGAATCTGAGAGAGTGTTTTCCAGGTCTTTTTTATATCTCCTCTAGTGTCTGTGAATCTACTGGAGTAGTATAGTTGTTTGGCTTTTTTTATTACTTTGGTGAGAGCTGATGAATAGTGTTTAAGAATATCTTTGTGTATTAAGCCCTGTCTATATTGCTTTTCATATTGGTGTTTCTTGTCAATGGATTTCAGAATGGTGCTGGTTAGCCATGGGCAACCAAGCCGTTTGTTTGTGATCTGTTTTGTTTTTATAGGACAATGTTTGTTGTATAGTCTAAGTAATTTGTTAAGAAAGATGTCTGTCCAGTCATCAATACCATTAGCCTTGGAGAATTCTGTAGGCCAATCAACAGTCTCTAGGTCAGCTGTGAACTTCCTTACTGAGGCCTCGTCATGGAGTCTAAATGAGACTTTGTTGTATTCAAGTGGTGGTTTACTAATGTTTGTCAGGAGGAAGGTAGGGTAGTGGTCTGTAGTGCTATCTGTGATTATCCCTGATTTAAGGGGGGCTAGTATATTGGTCCATATGTGGTCTATTATGGTTGCACTTGTCTCAGTGAGCCTGGTTGGTTTAGTTATTGTTGGTATGAGAAGTGTGTTGTTCATATTGTTGATGAAATCAGTTACAGGCTGATCATCTAGTAAGCCAAGGTTGATGTTGAAGTCTCCAGCTAAGAGAAGGTGGTGCTTATTCATTTGTCTGTTTGTTATTAGTGACTTTAATTTCTCACTGAAATTTGGGATGTTTGTGTGAGGTATCCGGTAAATGGCACCAATTGTTATAGGCATCTTAAGGTTTTTTACAGTAAAATTAGCAAAAATGTATTCCCCATATTCATCACTAAAGCAAGTGGTGCTAAGACAAGATAATTGGTTAGAGTAATATATTGCAATACCACCCCCAACTTGGTTTGTTCTGCAGTTGTGAATTGCTGTGTATCCTGGTAAAGGGTAGATATCTATTGTGTCCTGCTTAAGCCAGGTCTCAGTAAGAATAATGCAGGAGAAGGGTGTCTTTAGTGATTCAAGGAGTGCTAGGAGGTCATCATAGTGTTTGCTTAAGGACCTGATGTTGTAGTTTAGTACTGATAGACTTTTAGCATTGTTTAGGATAGTGGTGGCTTGTGATGCTGTGTAATAAAGGCAGTTACTTTCCAATAGGTTTTGATTGGGTGTCAGATTATGGAGGTTTAGATCAGGGTCAACGTGATCAATCATCTTCTAGGTTTAAAATTATGGTTATTTATATCCTGTGTTGTGTGTTGAGTTCTACTACTGATATCTGTAGTGGTTGGAAGTTTGGACAAGTATATAGCTAGAGTATTTTGGTCATGTAGGGTATAGTCACTACTACACATAATGAAGTTGATGTTGTCTGTGTGTTGTGCTGGAATGAACTAAAGTACAACTAGGTATAAACTAGTAATATAAAAATACAAATTAAAAATAGAACAAGACTCTCACTTGTAATTGCACTAAGGTCTAATAATGACTTTTGTGGAGTCTCTGTTTTTGAGCTAGAGTGAGCTAAAGTACAATAGGTTTAATCTAATAATATAAAAGTACAAATTAAAAATAGCACTATTCTCTCACTAGTAATTGCACTGTGGTCTAATATAGTGAATTTGGTATTGACTCTGCCTTGAGGTAGAATGAGCTATGGTACAACTGAATTTAATCTAATAATATAAAAATACAAATTAAAAAATACAAATTAAAAGTAGCACCAGTCTCTCACTAGTATTTGCACTATGTTCTAATATAGTGAATTTGGTATTGACTATGTATTGAGGTAGAAAGAGCTATAGTACAACAACTTTAGTCTAATAATATAAAAATGCAAATTACAAATAGCACCAGTCTCTCACTAGTAATTGCACTATGGTCTAGTATAGTGAATTTGGTATTGACTATGTATTGAGCTAGAATGAGCTAGAGTAAAACTGTGATTAATCTAATAATATAATGAAGGAACAAGACTCTCAATTGTAATTGCACTGAGGTCTTATATAAGTTGTTTACAAGAATTAGAGTATAATTAGATTTAAATTGACAGGATAAAATTAAGGTAGCAAAATAATAATAAAAACAAAAGAATTGATAAAAATAAAAATGGCAATGACTTGGTTATAATATGCTAGTAAGATGGTAGATAGGATGATATAAAAGTTGTAGTTGAAAATACTAGGTTAAAAAAGTATGGAATAAAAATGGTCAGTAAAAGAGTTTACAATAAGTTTGATCAATATAGTTTAAAGTAAAATTGGGCAATAATAGGGATTTAGAATAAAATTGGGCAATTGAGTATTTTTTAAAGTGAGGTAGAATTATTGAAGACAAGTTATGGTTAGTTTATAAAAGAATAAGATGGAACAGTGATGTGGTAAGTTGTAATAAAGGAGATAGATTCTGTAGATATTTAATACAATTAAGATTATGAGGTAGAATGGTCGTTGAGTACAACAATGACAATTAAAAGTAGTTGGAGTATTAGAATTTTAGGGGGGCACAAATTTATGACAATATGACAATATAACACTAACGCTGGACTACGGGTATTATCTGCACTTTACTCTGATTCTGTTAGTCCAGCCTCACTTAGGAATGTTCTCTGGTGGTCACTTGATGTAGCTGGATCACTCATAACCTATCCAATTACAACATAACCTAACTGGCCAGCATGAGTCTGTTATAACTAGAAGGGTTACTTAACTGTGGGTGATTGATACTCCTTATTTCCTCCATTCACCATCTCATTTCGATGTCCTGCTACACCGACAAGGTTCTCATTCTGGCAGCACGAGGTATCCGTCGGTTTATCCCGGTTTAGAAGTCGTGATTCCATAAATCTTCATTATACCCGGTACGAGAGTCACACGTTCACTCGGAGCAGGGTGCTCTATTTCACATCCCGCATTCTCTTAACTCAATGTTATTATCACTGATTACATTACCATTCACAAGACGATTTAACGTCTCATAACTATTATACAAATTAGAGGTCACTCCATTAAGATCTGAGGCCGATGAGCGAGGATTAACACACGGGTATTTCCCCTGGACACACACCATGGCCGTGCACCTGCCACCCGGTCGAACATTATTCACTAATTTTACCACCCCTTTACGGTGGTCCCGTAAATCATGTTCCCTCACTCTTCACTAGGGACAGTCACGACACTTCCTATTATGAATTGAGGCCTATATTGATCCTTAGGCCCCCGTGAACGCCAGTTTCCTCATTCCCGGTTTTCTCAGCCTCCTCACCCATTCAAAACACTCCCGCCACCTCTCTCCCCAGCTCGACCCCCCACCCCCCTGCACATCTGCGCAGGCGCAGCGGGAACCCAGCTGATTTCATTAAAAATGCAAATACATTTTGACCCAAATCAGCACATTAAACACTTATTAGACACTATAGCTTTGGAAATTAAATAATTTCCACAGATGTTCTGCAGAATCGTATCTGCTACGATTCCCATCGAGATTTGTTTCACTTCACCTCCAGACCTTCAGAATGCAGTTATATGTAGAGAAACAAGTCTGGGGACGCTTAGACTAACCTGCTGTAACTCCAACTGCCAAGAGAATGACACTCGCCAAGCTGCAGTTAGCCCTGTCGGCAAGTGCTGTGTCAGCCTCGTGTCACAAGCTTCAGTGAGCAGCCTGCACAAAGAAGATGTCACTTTGACTGCTAGCTTTCGTATTGAAGTCTGGTGTATGATGTTACGACTCCCAGATGTTTCGCCAGTCATCTCTGCCACGACTCGCTCCACGACTTACTCCACGCTCGCAGGCCGTGACAGCCCAGTGACAGTACCAGTCGAGAAGTGTCCTCCTTAGTCATTTGCCAGAAGTCCTGCCCAGTTGCTGAGTTTTGTCGATGCCTCACTCGAGGGCACAAGCATGTCGTGCCCCAGGTTGAGTGAAAACCTGCAGTGACTCCTACGATGACTGCTTCACTGTTCCAGAGGAGACCGTACCCTGTTACGTCACAGCTCAGCCGCAGCGATGTCTCCTGTGTTGCAGTATCTGTCCAGACGCAGTAAGGCGTGCAGTGATGCCCATCGACGCTCACTGCCTATGACCACGATGTTTAGCACACCCCATATGTTTTTTTCTTCCCTCCCTGTAGGAAGTTTTTTTTCCATGTCCATATGTATATTCATGTTTTTATTTTGTGTTCTGTGCCCTGTTCCTAAGAGAGAGAGACCGAGTTTTTTTTACCGCCAGACATGGTCGGGACGACCATATGGCAGGTGGCCGAGCGTATGTAGACAGCCTGTACTGTCTGTACAGACAGCCCATGCTGTCTGCCAGCTTAGTTCATATTTTGCGCCACTAAAGTGCTGCCCTCTGGGCCTGTCCAGGTCTGTGGTAAGCTGGTCCCACACTCTCTCTCACACAGTGGCCTAGCAGGAAGACACAAGGCCTAGTAGCTCTCTCTCGTGGGATGACCCTCCCAGGCCATGGGCACAACACACAAGCCTGTGTACCCACCACGACTTAACAATAAAGTAAGAAGCCTCCGAAGACGTATCATTGAACCCCGCTTCCATAATACCAATTAATTTTGGTTCACAGACGTAGAGAGATCCAGTAGCTGAAGACGTCGTCATATGTGGACGAGGCCCAACGTTAAAGTTGCATCATGGAGTTAAAAATTTGGTTGAACAGTAGTATGATCAGCTGAGAAGGACCTACCAAGTGTGGGTCAGTAGACCTATTGTAAGAATTTGATTCAGTATTTTAACTCTGATTGAGGCAGTATACTAGATTATATTGCCAATGTCAGAATTTTGAAACCACAACCAACAATATTTTCCTTGTGAAGAACAACAAGCCACAATACTGTGACTGGAACAATACACAGATAACCCACACATAGGAGAGAGAAACTTACGACAATATTACAGTTCGACTTGGACCAATAACTAGACACACAGAAGTGTGAAGGGAAGGGAACCAGTATATATACGAAAGGGAGGCCGGCCCCGCCGAGAGAAAAATGCTCTTATTGCACAACATCAACTGATAATGTGATTAATCTACTCACGGTATATCTACACAAACACATCACAAAATTACTCAGCATAGGGTAAAATTTTTCCTCAATTCATTTAGAACAATAAAAGTTCGGTGCTGGACTAAAATGATTAATATAGTAGGTCTATTGTTTTGTAATGGCTTCATTGAACTGACCTTTTTCAAGGGTAGTTTTTGCTGCCTACGCTCAGCCTTGAGTATATAAACGAATCTGAATAGAAAGGATTAATGAATTATGTTTTGTTAGTGAGTGAATGCTGTGTTTTTATTTATCTGTGAGGAGATAACTGAAAAAAAATGGATATAGTTGGCTGTTTGTGCGAGTTTTCTGTTCACTCGGAGTACCTAGCTAGCATTGATACCTAGCTAGCGTTGACACCTAGCTAGCCTTGATACCAACCTAGCGTTGATATCAACCTAGCGTTGATATCTAGCTGTCGTTGATACGTACCAAGCGTTAATATCTAGCTAGTGTTGATACTTAGCTAGCATTGATATCCAGCTAGTGTTGATACATACCTAGCGTTAGTATCTAGCTAGTGTTGATACCTACCTAGCGTTGATATCTAGCTAGCGTTGATACTTACCTAGCATTGATATCTAGTAAGTGTTGATACTTGAATAGCGTTGATATTTATCAAGCGTTGATAATTACCTAGCGTTGATATCTAGCTAGCGTTGATACCTACCTAGCATTGATATCTAGCTAGCTTTGATACTTAGCGTTGATATCTAGTTAGCGTTGATACTTAGCGTTGATATCGAGAAAGCGTTGATACTTACCTAGCGTTGATATCTAGCTATGGTTGACACCCAGTTTTGATATCTAGCTAACGTTGATATTTACCTAGCGTTCATATCTAGCTAGCGTTGATACTTAGCTAGTTTTCATATCTAGCTGGCACTGATACCTACCTAGCGTTGTTATCTAGCTAGCGTTGATACTTACTGAGCGTTGATATCTAGTTAGCGTTGATATCTAGCTAGTGTTGAAACTTAGTTAGCATTGATATCTAGCTAACGTGGATAATTATCTAGCGTTGATATCTAGCTGGCGTTGATACTTACCTAGCATTGATATCTAGCAAGCGTTGATACTTACCTAGCATTGATACTTACTTAATTTTCACATCTAGCTAGCGTTGATACCTACCTAGCGTTGTTATCTAGCTAGCGTTGATACCTAACTATATTATCTAGCTAGCGTTGATACTTAGCGTTGATATCTATCTGGCGTTTGAAAATTATCCATGGTTGATATCTATCTAGCGTTGATACCTAGCTAGCCTTGATGTCTAGCTAGCATTGATACTTACCTAGCACTGATATTTAGCTGCCGTTGATAATTAACTAGCGTTGATATCTAGCTAGCGTTGATACTTAAAAATAGTTGATATCCAGTTAGCGCTGATACTCACCTAGCGTTGATATCTAGCTGGCGTTGATATGTACCTAACGTTGATATCTAGCTGGCGTTGACACTTACCAAGCGTCGATATCTAGCTAGTGTTGATAATTACCGTTGATATCTAGCTAGCATTGATAAATTACCTAGCACGGATATGTGGCTAGTGTTGTTACTTACCTATCGTTGATAGGTAGCTACTAGCGTTAATACCTACCTAGCGTTGATATCTGGTTAGCGTTGATACATACCTAGCGTTGATATCTAGCTAGCGTTAATGCTTACCCATCGTTGATATCTAGCTAGCGTTAATATCTAGCTAGCGTTAATATCTAGCTAGCGTTGATACTTACCTTGCGTTCATATCTAGCTGGGCTTGATACTTAAATATCGTTGATATCTAGCAAGCGTTGATATCTAGCAAGCGTTGATATCTAGCTAGGGTTGATACTTAAATTGCGTTGATATCTAGCAAAGCACTGATATCTACCTACCGTTCATACTTACCTAGCGTTGATATCTACCTAACGTTGACACCTACGTAGCATTGATATCTACCTAGCTTTGATACTTACCTAGGGTTGATATCTAGCTATCGTTGATAATTACCCAACGTTGATATCTAGCTATTGTTGATACTTACCCAACGTTGATATTTAGCTAGCGTTGATACTTACCTAGAGTTGATATCTAGCTAACGTTGATACTTACCTAGCGCTTATATTTAGCTTGCATTGATAATTACCTTGCGTTGATATCTAGCTACCGTAGGTAATTACCTAACTTTGATATTTATCTCGCGTTGATACCTACCTAGCGTTGATATCTAGCTAACGTTGATGCTTACATGGCGTTGATATCTAGCTAGCTTTGATACCTACCTAGTGTTGATATCTAGCTAGCGTTAATACTTACCTAGCTTTGATATCTAGCTAGTGTGATACCTACCTAGCGTTGATATCTACCTAGCGTTGATATCTAGCAAACGTTGATCTCTAGCTAGCGTTGACACTTACCTAGCTTTGATATCTAGCTAGCATTATATCTATCTAGCGTTGATAC
Source organism: Cherax quadricarinatus (assembly GCF_038502225.1). NCBI lineage: Eukaryota > Metazoa > Arthropoda > Malacostraca > Decapoda > Parastacidae > Cherax > Cherax quadricarinatus. Next base: position 30,778,625 of record NC_091336.1, on the reverse strand, counting down.
TTACCTAGCATTGATGTCTAGCTAGCGTTGATACTCACCTAGCATTGATACTTACCTAGCGTTGATACATGGCTAGCGTTGATACATGGCTAGCGTTGATACATGGCTAGCGTTGATACATGGCTAGCGTTGATACATGGCTAGCGTTGATACATGGCTAGCGTTGATACATGGCTAGCGTTGATACATGGCTAGCGTTGATACATGGCTAGCGTTGATACATGGCTAGCGTTGATACATGGCTAGCGTTGATACATGGCTAGCGTTGATACATGGGTAGCGTTGATGCATGGCTAGCGTTGATACATGGCTAGCGTTGATACATGGCTAGCGTTGATACATGGCTAGCGTTGATACATGGCTAGCGTTGATACATGGCTAGCGTTGATACATGGCTAGCGTTGATACATGGCTAGCGTTGATACATGGCTAGCGTTGATACATGGCTAGCGTTGATACATGGCTAGCGTTGATACATGGCTAGCGTTGATACATGGCTAGCATTGATACATGGCTAGCGTTGATACATGGTTAGCGTTGATACATGGCTAGCGTTGATAATTGTTGATAACTAGGAATTCCAGAAAATCTAGTTGGTCATTTTTTGCCATTCTACTTTAAATCTGATGCATGATACTTGCTTCCTGATTATTTTAACGAATTTATTAAAACTGTCAATAGATGTATCTCATATCGCAAAAATATCGTCTCCTTAACGTACCTCATCTTAGAGCTGTGTATAGCTCCTGCCTCCAAACTTTGCCCTACCCAGGTGGGCTCTCCTGGCCACTTCAGCTGGTGTGTCCATCATTGCTCTGTTGCTCTCATCATGCTCTTGTCTCGGCCCCCTGTTATTCTGTGGTGGGTTGTACATCACTGAAATCACCACCTTGGAATCTCCAGTCTGTAGTGTTCCTATCATGTAGTCCCTTGCTTCCCCTCCGTCCATTCCTCCCAACTCCTCGAAACTCCAATAGTTTTTTTGATAATCAGTGCAACTCCTCCTCATTCTCCTCTATTCCTCTCTATCTTTCCTCAGGAAATGATATCCAAACGGAAAGATTCTGTCTGTTCTCATCCCCATGAGCATTGTTTCCGTGAGTGCTGTGATGTCTGGTGATGCCTCCATAATTCTTCTCTGTTACTCCTCATACTTACTCATTATTTCATCTGTAGTGGTCTGCCTTCTGGGGGATCTGTAGGGGCTGGGGGAGTGGGAGACCTGGTAGAGTACAATGGTAGGCTGATGTTGAGATGGAGTTTGTGCTGGGGGGTTGGAGATGTGAGTGTGGAGTGTGGTATGTTTTGGGTTAATTTGTTTGATTTTGGGGTTCTGTTGGTGGTTGTATTTGCTGCTCCTCCTGACCTTATGTGTCCACGCCTGACTCTCATGTATATACTCACCTAATTGTGGTTGCAGGGGTCGATTCATAGCTGCTCTCTCCCTTCTCTATGAGCATTGGCATACCTCTTCTTAAAGCTTTGCATGGATTCTGACTTCACTACATTACTTTCCAAACTATTCCACTTCCTGACAACTCTATGACCGAAGTAATACTTCCTAACATCCCTGTGACTCATCCGAGTCTTCAACTTCCAATTGTGACCCCTTATTTCTGTGTCCCATCTATGGAACATCCTGTCTTTGTCCACCTTGTCAATTCCTTGCAGTATATTATATGTTGTTATCATGTCTCCCCTAACCCTCCTGTCCTTAATTGTACGGAAGAAAGGGAGAGGATGAGTAAAGAGAATTTGCAGGGGATGGGGATTGCGTATGGGTGGAGTGAGTGTGTTTGGAGAGAGGTAGGTGTCAGTAGTATAGGTGTGTATGGGGAAGAATGGGTAGAGTGTGGATGTGTGGGGTTTGCGTGGGGATGGAGAGAAGAAAGTGCATAATGTAGGCAGTGTAAGAGATGGAGGATGGGGAGAAGAGTGTGCATGATGCAGGCAGTGTACGGGATGAAGGATGGGGAGAATAGTGTGCATGATGCAGGCAGTGTACGGGATGAAGGATGGGGAGAAGAGTGTGCATTATGCAGGCAGTGTACTGGATGAAGCATGATGCAGGCAGTGTACGGGATGAAGGATGGGGAGAAGAGTGTGCATGATGCAGGAAGTGTACGGGATGAAGGATGGGGAGAACAGTGTGCATGATGCAGGCAGTGTACGGGATGAAGGATGGGGAGAAGAGTGTACATGATGCAGTGTACGTGGTGGAGGATAGGGAGAAGAGTGTGCATGATGCAGGCAGTGTACGGGATGAAGGATGGGGAGAAGAGTGTGCATGATGCAGTGTACGTGGTGGAGGATGGGGAGAAGAGTGTGCATGATGCAGGCAGTGTACGGGATGAAGGATGGGGAGAAGAGTGTGCATGATGCAGTGTACGTGGTGGAGGATGGGAAGAAGAGTGTGCATGATGCAACCATTGTACAAGGTGAAGGATGGGGAGAAGAGTGTGCATGATGCAGGCAGTGTACGGGATGAAGGATGGGGAGAAGAGTGTGCATGATGCAGTGTACGTGGTGAAGGATGGGAAGAAGAGTGTGCATGATGCAACCATTGTACAAGGTGAAGGATGGGGAGAAGAGTGTGCATGATGCAACCATTGTACAAGGTGAAGGATGGGGAGAAGAGTGTGCATGATGCAGGCAGTGTACGGGATGAAGGATGGGAAGAAGAGTGTGCATGATGCAGTGTACGTGGTGGAGGATGGGAAGAAGAGTGTGCATGATGCAACCATTGTACAAGGTGAAGGATGGGGAGAAGAGTGTGCATGATGCAGTGTACGTGGTGGAGGATGGGAAGAAGAGTGTGCATGATGCAACCAGTGTACCAGGGTGGGGAGAACATACATCTTTCAATTACCCAAAATTCGGTGCATCAGTAGTTGGCTGCTTCTATATTCAACAGGATAGTTAACAATGGGAATCAAAATCTAACTACATTTTCCTGTCATATTCCATCATGCAGGATGGAGGTTTATACATAATTTTGATCCCAAAGAAACCAGAGCTGGAACTTCAGAGGGGCAATGAGAATATAGCCAAGTATTCCAGTAAAGTTTCTTCAGTCATAGCAACTTCAAAAGTTTCCTTCCAACAGAGCTGGATTATTATTATTATTATTATAATCAAAAAGGAAGCGCTAAGCCACAAGGGCTATACAGCCAACAGAGCTGGAGTTACTGTCACTTGGGAATTGCTATTTCTCAGGATTACCTATCCCATAGACACGAAAAACTGATTATTTTAATGAATATATCGGCATCATCCCAGAGAGGAGACAAGAGAACATAAAGAGAGGAAAGACAAGGCAAGTGGAAGAGGATGAATGATGTTATAACTTATTTAGCTAAATATATTAGCAGAAAACAATAAGCTTAATTATGCATACATGATGATGAAAACATTGTCACTATGATCATCCTTGCAGACGATACTTGGATCTTCAGTCATTGAGGACACAGTAAATTTCCATGAAGATATAAACTACGTTTTGCAATGCGCAACGGAAAGCAATATGATGCTCAGTGAAGACAAATTCCAACTACTTCGTTGTGGAAAACTTGAGGAAATCATAGCTAGAACTGAGTAAACTATGAATTCTAATCACACAATTGAGCGGAAAAGTAATGTGATGGACCTGAGAGTGGTAATGTCTGAGGATCTCACCTTCAAGGATCACAACAGTGTCACTACCACATCTGCGAGGAAAATGATTGGATGGATAATGAGAACATTCAAAACAAAAGATGACAAACCACTGATGATCCTCTTTAAATCACTTGTTCTCTCGAGGCTGGAATACTGCTGTACATTAACATCTTCATTCAAGGCGAGTGAAATTGCAGATCTATAAAATGTACAGAGAACCTTTACTGCACTTATAAGTTCCGTCAAACACCTTAACTAATGGGAAAGCTTGGAATCACTTGACTTGTACTCACTGGAGTGCAGGCGAGAGAGATATATCATAATCTACACCTGGAAAATCCTAGTGGAAATGGTCACTAATCTGCACACAGAAATCACTTCCTACAAAAGCAAAACACGTGGCAAGCGATGCAACATAACCCCAATGAAAATTAGAAGCGACATTAGTACACTAAGAAAAAACAATAAATGTCTGGAACCCAAGAATGTTTAACAGCCTTCCACCAGCCATAAGGAGAACTACCAGTAGACTTCTGGCTACCTCCAAGAGGGAGCTGGACAGATACCTAAAGTCATTGCCAGATCGGCCGGGTTGTGGTCCGTATGTTGGACTATGTGCGGCCAGCAGTTACAGCTTAGCTGATCAGGCCATGATCCACTGGGAGGCCTGATCATGTAATGGGCCACAGGGGCGTTGATCCCTGGAATACCCTCCTGGTAGAGTGGAGCGAAGGAGGATGTGTAGGGGGATGTCATTATTATTAGTCAATTTATGCGATAAACACTGCACACTACACGTCATACAGCATTTAGGGGCACATAAGTTCCCCCATCTTCTTATAATATGTTTGTGGCATGCAAAGTGTATGTTGTAATTTATTCGGCATATGTCACACTCCTATATAGGCTGCCTCCCAACCAGCAAACTGGGTGCTAAGGGTTTAAAGATTGATGGGGTATCCATCATTAAATCAGTGCCTTGGTTCATTGACCAATCCCAGGCAAGGCAGCCAAAGCTGAAGCAACATGTTTCACATGCAGTAAGCATTGGCAGACTTGCCTACCTGCTGGTTGAGAATGGTGCACTTTATCTGGCTTCTGCTTTGCCATCTGTCACCATGGTGTACATTTATTATTCTATCATTACATATTATACATAGCATTCATACCTGTATATAGTGGGTGAAGGCAAAATATACATTATAGTCTATTGCAAAGTTTGCTCCAGTTCCCATTTCGACCAGGTCTCACAGGCCATGTATTACCTGTGTATGAAATATGGGGGCCTGTCTGAGATCTGGAGCTGATGCTGGAGCTAGAGCTAGAGTTGGTCGTGGTATCGTACGGATTCCATCACTGTTGCTGTTTGTATTGCCTAGTAGTCTTGCTATTGTGTGTGTATTCTGCAAGTCATACTGTGCTATTGCTGCTTGTTGAATGCATCGCAAACAACATGTTATAGAGTGTTGTATCACCAACACAGGTGAGGCAGTTGGTGATAAATTAGACACATGTGCAACTCTAGGGTATCTTTATTGAGGAAACGTTTCGCCACACAGTGGCTTCATCAGTCCATACATAGGAGAAACTTGAAGAACAGGAGGAGAATGAGGTAATCAGTCCCTCAACCTTGAGTCGATGTGTTCAGTCCATCATATGCCGTATTCTACTCAAGATTGATGGACTGAACACATCGACTCAAGGTTGAGGGACTGATTACCTCATTCTCCTCCTGTTCTTCAAGTTTCTCCTATGTATGGACTGATGAAGCCACTGTGTGGCGAAACGTTTCCTCAATAAAGATACCCTAGAGTTGCACATGTGTCTAATTTATCAACATGTCGGTTCTCTGAACCATTCATCTACAAAGAGGCAGTTGGTGTCTGAGTGTGTTCTCCTGAACCTGCCCAAACTATCCGTACAGCATTGCTGGCGAATTGCTCATTCCACTGGCACAGAATACCAACAAACTCTTACAGCTACGCAGCTTCATTACATTATTTGTACCAAATTGAAGATTGAAGCAACTATGGGACACCAAACTGAGGTATCTCCTGCTATAGGAGCTTCTTCTTCTTATGACCGGAGCTTTGGTAAGATGGGTAAGGAAGAAGGATGGGTAAGGATAGAAATATTGGAAAAGGGTGGGAGGGGGGAGAGAGGTAGGATATAAAAGGTAAGTGGCCCAACCACTTTGGTGTAATTTAAAAAGTGTATGTGGAATAATAAAATATTCTTGAAGGGGTATAATACTAACCCATCGGAGTCACATAGTTATAACAGATATATAAGTACATGACTCTGAATTGGTAGTAAATATACAAGTTGCAATTTTTTTTTTTTTTTTTGCGATTGTACAACATATATTTAAACGACAATGAGGGCAATAATTTTCTGGCCAGTTTTTAAAGAATTACTTGACACATTAGCTTCTTACAAGGTGGTGACCCGCCATAGTAAATGTAGCATAATTTTAACCGTAGAATGTTATACAATATGTCTCCCTAATTGGGGGCGATGATTTTCTTAGTAAACATAGAAGGGTTCTGGTGTTACCCAATCATCTTCATCTGCAGGGAGGTTGCTCAAGATCATTGGTCTATGGTAATCATCTTCATGGTTAAACGACGGACCGTCTGTGGGAGAGTTTTTCTTTGAATACTGTGAGAAGGAGTATTGATGATATAATCAGTGGTATTTTCAACTTGGAGAGGATGTTCTCTATCTGGCATGTAGAGTTCTTGCATTGCATAGAGTTGTTTCTTCTTCAGGGTGTCAAGGCGTACATTTAAGGCAGTAAATCTGCCATTTTAACCCTGTCTCTTCTCCTGGTGCCTGTAATGAAGCGAAGAGCTCTATTCTGGACCCGTTGCAACCGTAGCATGTTGGTCTTTGTTGTTAATGACATTGGGACACATGGAGCTATTAATCGCCGATCTCTGCTTAGGTTCCTTCGTAATATGGGAGGGCTAACACCAGAGCAATCAGACCAGCAGTCTTGTGAAGCAGGTGGTGCACTGGGTGAGTCAGCTTCATTGGTGATTGAATTAGCTAAAGTTAATCTCGAAACAACCAGAGAGCAGCGAGCATTTGCTAAAGAGGAGTTTGATAGAAAGAGAGGAGACAATTTAAGCAGACTGTTGGTGACTACTTTAGTGTGCAAAACAGCAGTGCTGTTAGTACCTCGCTTTGTTGAGTCTGAGCCTGAACAGTTTTTCGAGGCATTTGAAAACCAGGCTTGAGCACTGAGGTGACCTGGGGAGCACTGGGCAGCATTGATGCATACAGCATTGTAGGGCAAAGCGCAAGTGTTCACAGCTGTTTTCAATAGTGAAGAATCTGATGATTGGGTTGTTAAAACAACTGTGCAAGCATCAGTTGGGTCAGTCTCATGTAGACTTTGTAAGGCAGCAGCCAAAAATCTTCACAAAATGGTACAAGACGAGTGGTGTCACAAACCTCACTGACTTGGTACAGTTACTTATGGTGGATAACCTGCTGGAATCTACTGGACCAGAGGTTAGATTCTTTCTTGAAGATCATTCGTTGACCACTGCATTAGAAACAACCAGGCTGGCTGACACTTTTGAGGCTAACCGCTTCTTGTCTGAGCTTTCTAATCTTTCTTCCCAACAGCCTGGCATGAATAGAGATCATCAGGGACGAGCCCCTGACTGGAGGACGAAGTGGCAGGATGAAAGTGAACAACAACGCCAATCAGCTAAGTCGACTGTTGAGCAACGACTTCAAACTAGCTGCCAACCTGGTGAACGACGTCAGTACCCCGAGTGGTGCCAGCCACAAAATCAACAGAGAGCCAAATTATAGTATGAGGTAACATGTTATCATTGTCATAAACCAGGCCACGTGTGGTATGGCACCATACTACAGCACATGCCACATCTCCCTTCAGGAGAATGAAAAAAAAATTGAAGTAACTATTTTTAGGGATTCTGGGGCTTATGTTGCCTTATAAGAGAAGGAATTCTCCCCCCTCTCTGTAAAAAGAAGTTATTTCACTCCTCCGTTCTCTTAGAAGAATTTGGAAGAGCTGTATTTTCTGTCCCTATACATGAGATACATGTGCAGAGTGAATATTAAACAGGATATTTGACTGTAGGTGTTTCTGAGGGATTCCTTATTGAAAGATAATGTGTTATTGATGGGTAATAAAAATAATAATTCGACAAAATGTCCAGAATCTATAGTGACTAATTCTTATCTGATGTTGGCCATAACTCGGGCAAAAGTGCAAGGGATATCTGTCGAGAATGCTGACCCATCCTTGGACGACCCAAATCTAGGGCTAGACAATTTGTTTTATGAGGAAAACTGGCCAGAGCCTTGTAAATTTAGTGAAAAGTCCCAGACCAAGCCTTCCTACTCCACGGTTGCAGGATTGTTAGTAAAGAGGGAGGGGGAACCCCAAAAACAGATAGACCGGTAGTTCCTAAGAAATTTAGGTAACAAATTTTGAACATAACCCACAATTCCTCTTTTTGAATTCATTTGGGAATTACAAGAACTCTGTATAAAATATTGAAAGAGTTTTTCTAGCCAAAAATAAGGCAAGATGTGAAGAATCACATCTGCTCTTGAAGGGAATGTCAACAAGTACGTGAAACTGGACACCCCATTAAACTTGCACCACTTCATCCCATACCTGCAGATGGAGAGCCGTTTGCAGAGCTAATCATTGATTGTGTAGGACCATTACCAAAATCCAAGTCAGGGAACCAGTGGACCATTACCAAAATCCAAGTCAGGGAACCAGTGGACCATTACCAAAATCCAAGTCAGGGAACCAGTGGACCATTACCAAAATCCAAGTCAGGGAACCAGTACTTGCTTGCTATTATGGACAAAGCTACTAGGCATCTGGAAACAGTTCCAATGCACAGTGTCAACACTAAAGCCATTCTTAAAGCCATAACAAAATTTATATCTTACTCTGGGATTCCTATAACTATCCAGAGTGACTAGGGTATTAACTTAACTTTACAGCCAAAGCTTTTAGAGAAGCTTGAACTAGGATAGGTATAATTCATAAATTGTCCCAAGGCGCCTTGGAAAGATTTCATTCGAACGTTAAATACCATGATGAGAACTTTTTGCATGCATTTTCCTACAAACTAGGATGAATCACTTCTTCTGTTGCTGTTTGCATTGAGAGAAACTGTGCAGGAGTCCACAGGGCACAGTCCATTTGAGCTAATCTTCGAGGACATTGTACGAGGTCCTCTTTGGGTGTTCAAGGAAGGATGGATGGGAGAAGACGCCTGCATAACACTCTACAACCCTTCAAGGTTGCAAGTGGCCCGTCAGTTAGCTAAGCCTAACTTAAAATCTGCTCAAAACACTATGAAACAGAGATATGACAGAAAGGCAAAGTTTCGCTTCTTCAATCCAGTAGACAAGGCTGGTGCAGGAACCTATACCTGGATATACCTTAATGAGACCAATGTAGATCATAAGTAGAATTTCTGATGTAAACTATGTGGTAGCTCCCCTTGATAAACCCTCGAAAAGTAAAACTTGTCACATTAAAATATTGAAGGCCCATATAAGAGGCAGAGGACTCTGTCCTCTGCCTCTTTAAACGACCCTGATTCCTTGCACGCCATTCCAGAAATTCAAGTTAAGCTTTGTAATTCTATCCTCCTCAAGGACCCTAGCGTTTTAATGATGGGGCTCTGTAAAAATCAAATAATAAGTCTAACTGCCCTCTTACAAACTTACCCTCACATATTTTTGTATGTCCCGAAGAAATGTACTCTGGGATATCATGATGTAGATGGAAACGCTAAGCCTATTAAATTCTCCCCCTACAGAACTAATCCTGAAAAGCAGAAGGTAATTCAGCAGAAAGTAGCATTTCTGTTAGAACACGGATTAGTGGAGTAGCCATCCAGTCCATGGGCTTCACTGTGTATCCTTGGTAAGAAGTTTGATGGAGGTTTCTGAATGTGTACAGACTACCATAAGGTAAATGAGGTCATTATTCCAGACGCCTATTCTCTGCCACGTTTGGATGACGAAGTGGACTTTGTGGGTAAGGCTTCTGTTGTGTCCAGACCAGACCTCCTTAAAGGTTACTGTCAGGTACCTTTGACAGATAAGGTAAAGAAAATCTCTGCCTTCATAATTCCAGGTCAGTCAATATACAGTTTCCCCATTTGGATTATGGAACTCGCCGGCAACGTACCAGAAGCTGATCCATCAGGCTATTAAAGGACTTGAAGGCATTGCAGCATATCTAGATGACATAGAAGTAGTTTCCGATACGTGGGACCAACATGTATCCCGACTTAAAGCTCTCTTTGAGAAGTTTACAGAAAGAAGCCCCAGCTCAGATACTTGCACTGGAACATTTCGAGGTCTATGTGGGGCAGTCGTCCCAAGTGGTCGCAGTCTACAGCGATCACAATCCTCTAGTCTATCTCAACACCATGAATAACCACAATACATCTGATGAGATGGAGTCTCAGGCTGCAACCGTATAACATTAGTCTCATGCATATTGCAGGCAAAGACAATGGGCTGGCTGATTCACTTTTCAGTATAATTTAGGTAAGGATGTGTTAGGGACCACATGGGTCACTTAGCTCTTTTCCCCCCTTGATAAATATGTTTTAATAATGTTTGTGGGGTCTTTTTATAGTGAGGGACATTCTGCTGCCATCTGCAAATGTCTTGAACCAACGTTAGCCCTACTGTCTGCTCTCACTCTAGGATAAAGTCTGACTTTGAGTCTCGAGAAAAGTTGAGCTCTATCTAATGAGTTGAGCTCTATCTAATGAGTTGAGCTCTATCTAATGAGTTGGATGGTTGAGAGGAAAGTCGGTTCCTTTTTTGTTCAGTGCCATGGCGACATGCTACCCATTGAGGTGAAGGCCTAGTCCCGGGCATTAGAGCCCTTTTGGGGTGGGGGTGTGGCATGAAAAGAGTATATTACAATTTATTCGGTGTATACCACACTCCCATATAGGCTGCCTCCCAACCAGCAAACCAGGTGCTAATGGTTTAATGATTATTATGGTACCCATCGTTAAATCAGTACCTTTGTTCATTGATCAATCACAGGCAAACCTGCCTAAGCTGAAACAACTTGGTTCACTTGCTGTAAGCATTGGCAGACTTGCCTACCTGCTGGTTGAGTACTCTCTATGGCTTCTGCTTTGCCATCTGTCGCCGTGGTGTACACTTACTATTCTGTCTGTACATATTGTACATAGTGTACATACCTGTATATAGTGGGTGAAGGCAAAATGTACATTATAGTCTCCTGCTGAGTTTATTTGCTCCAATTCCCATTACGACCAGATCTCACAGGCCAATTACTACCTGTGTTCGTAATAATGTTCATTTTTCCACTATAATCTACCTTGCCCATAATTACTATAGCATTTGATTCGTTAAGTTATACCATGAATTAAGGAAAGATCCTGGACTTCACCTTACGAAACAGACCAAGCAAATGTGGTAGTAATTATGGGCAAGGTAGATTATAGGAGAAAATATAAACATGTTATTAGAAGACGGAGGAAGTTTAAGAGTTAGTTTAATATGTATTTATTATGCACCTCACACCCATCCTGTGGACGGTAGTCAAAAAATCACTGAGGTTTAAATCCCCAGACATCCACCGTACACACGGATGTTGAAGTATCAGGAAGTGAGTACGCCTGGTCACAGACCGGGCCGCGGGGGCGTTGGCCCCCGGAGCTCTCTCCAGGTAAACACACTGCCTGTGGCACACCTGACAGCTGCCTCGCGGTCGAACTGTACGATGCTGTCCCTACGTAGAAGTTCCCGTGAGCCCGGCACACCCTGTGCCATTGCTGACATCGTGGGCTGGGAGGGGAAAAGTACCCTTTACAGTTGGGGCAGCGCTGGGAGTTGGGTGGGTGAGGTGGAGGAGTTGAATGATTGAGGCGCAGGGGTGAGGGTTTATGAGAGGGTCACTGTTTACTACACACGGGCAAGGCCCGGGGAGGATGTGAGGGGCACTTCCCTTCACAGTGATTGCTCACTGTTGCTCACACTTTTCTGCCTACAACAAACACAGCTTTAAGAGGGAGTGTGACGGAAGAAGAGGGATGGGTTGTGTTATTGCTAGAGAGTGAAGGAGAAGATCATGTGAAGGAGGGGAAGGGCGTGTGAAGGAGGGGAAGGGCGTGTGAAGGAGGGGAAGGGCGTGTGAAGGAGGGGAAGGGCGTGTGAAGGAGTGGAAGGGCGTGTGAAGGAGGGGAAGGGCGTGTGAAGGAGGGGAAGGGCGTGTGAAGGAGGGGAAGGACGTGTGAAGGAGGGGAAGGGTGTGTTAAGGAGGGGAAGGGCGTGTGAAGGAGGGGAAGGGCGTGTGAAGGAGGGGAAGGGCGTGTGAAGGAGGGGAAGGGCGTGTGAAGGAGGGGAAGGGTGTGTGAAGGAGGGGAAGGGCGTGTGAAGGAGGGGAAGGGCGTGTGAAGGAGGGGAAGGGCGTGTGAAGGAGGGAAAGGGCGTGTGAAGGAGGGGAAGGGCGTGTGAAGGAGGGGAAGGACGTGTGGAGGAGGGGAAGGACGTGTGAAGGAGGGGAAGGGCGTGTGAAGGAGGGGAAGGGCGTGTGAAGGAGGGGAAGGGCGTGTGAAGGAGGGGAAGGGCGTGTGAAGGAGGGGAAGGGCGTGTGAAGGAGGGGAAGGACGTGTGGAGGAGGGGAAGGACGTGTGAAGGAGGGGAAGGGCGTGTGAAGGAGGAGGGGAAGGAGGGGAAGGACGTGTGTAGGAGTGGAAGGGCGTGTGAAGGAGGGGAAGGACGTGTGAAGGAGGGGAAGGGCGTGTGAAGGAGGGGAAGGAAGGAGAGGAAGGGCGTGTGAAGGAGGGGAAGGGGGTGTGAAGGAGGGGAAGGAGGTGTGAAGGAGGGGAAGGGCGTGTGAAGGAGGGGAAGGGCGTGTGAAGGAGAGGAAGGGCGTGTGAAGGAGAGGAAGGGCGTGTGAAGGAGGGGAAGGGGGTGTGAAGGAGGGGAAGGGCGTGTGAAGGAGGGGAAGGGCGTGTGAAGGAGGGGAAGGGCGTGGGGAGGAGGTATGAGAGACAAGTTTGGGTCAGTAGTCGCTGAACCTTGGACAAGACGAGTTGCACTCTCGCCTATGGAAAGTTGCTGTCGCAGGGGTGACGTACATGTACTTGGGTGCATGTGTAAGAGTGCATGGGTTACCACTGAGTGCAGGTACTTGTTACGAGTGTGAAGGTTAGGGGAACCACTGGTTACCACTGAGTGTATGAACGTGTGAAGAGTGCAGAACCATGTACTTGTTACCACTGAAGGTACTTGTTACCACTGTGGGTACTTGTTAGAGTGCAGAACCATGTACTTGAGAGTGCATGAACCAACTTGTTACCACTGGTGTATGAACATGTACTTGTTACCACTGAGTGTATGAACCATGTACTTGTTACCTGAGTGTATGACCATGTACTTGTTACGAGTGTATGAACCATGTACTTGTTACTGAGTGCATGAACCATACTTGTTACCACTGAATGAACCATGTACTTGCCACTGAGTGTATGAACCATGTACTTGTTACCACTGAGTGCATGAACCATGTACTTGTTATAATGAACCATGTACTTGTTAAGAGTGCACCATGTACATGAGTGTACTTGTTACCACTGAGTGCATGAACCATGTACTTGTTACCACTGAGTGTATGAACCATGTACTTGTTACCACTGAGTGTATGAACCATGTACTTGTTACCACTGAGTGCATGAACCATGTACTTGTTACCACTGAGTGTATGAACCATGTACTTGTTACCACTGAGTGCATGAACCATGTACTTGTTACCACTGAGTGCATGAACCATGTACTTGTTACCACTGAGTGCATGAACCATGTACTTGTTACCACTGAGTGTATGAACCATGTACTTGTTACCACTTAGATTTTTTTAGATTTTGCCACCGAAGTGGCTAGTAGCTAGTTTATTGTGCACCCCATATCCATCCTGTGGACGGTAGCGCGAGAGCATATGGATACACAAAAGGCCTAGGAACTAGGCCCCAAAGGGTTAACAGGAATACATATGGATTTATATCTACATATCTATAGTTCACTTATCTGTTACAAGCAAATTTAGGAAATTTGCTTAGTATATCTGGTATCTTATTTTCATTAATAAGATATCTTGACATGTCACATAGGTTATTATACTGTCTGTCTCTGTATTCCTCAATAAGTGGACAATTAAGCACATAGTGTTCAAGAGAATGACCATATGCCTGATCACATAATTTACATTTAGTTTGATCATCATCTGTGTGTCTCCCAAACTGCCAGAAGTACTTATAACCAAGCCTAAGCCTGGCCACTACAACATCAGTCAGTCTGTTCACATTGCAAGTTGCTCCATAAACATACTTATCTACGTTCATGTTATCATAGTGGGTTATAGATCTACTCAGGCTTCTAACTGCATTCCTATAACAATCATTTTCATTATTTACTTCTCTCCTAATATTATTCCTAATGCTAGACACAGTTATACCAAAGTTATATTCTACATTCTCCTTCTCGATACTCTTCTTGGCTAACATATCAACTTTATCATGAAGGAGTAATCCAATGTGTGATGGGATCCATAGCAATTGTACATTAATTCCTTTTTCCCTAATTTTTGAGTATCTATACCTGGCTTCCCCAATGAGCATGTTGTTGGAGTCATTATATGAGCCAAGAGCCTTCAATGATGACATACAATCAGTAATGATGATAGAGTCAAGCTCAGTGTCATAGGTTAGCTTTAGCGCCATTAGGATTGCAAACAATTCAGTTTGCAGTGTAGACGCCCAGTTGTTAATTCTTATGCCTAACTCAACAAATTTATTATCGTTCTTAACTAGGGAGGTGGCAACAAGAGCAGATGCAGCCCTGCCAGAAGACTCCTGTTTAGATCCATCAGTGTATATAACTTGTGATAACTTGTTACTACCAGCTAGGTGAGAAATTTCTTCTTGAGCAGTTGCTCTAACAAGAGATTTAAGGAAGGGATTACTAGCAATGAGCTTCTTGGGAGGAACTTGTAGGTATGTGATATTAAATGAACACATCTTCCATGGAGGGGTGAAATGCTCTTGTTGCCTACAGTGATACAGTTCATGCAGGTTATAAAACTTAATGCAATTGCACGTTTTCACAATCCATTTAGATCTGTGTGTATTTACCTCTAGACACTTGGTAAGATTCACTGTGACAGTGTCTGGTTCGTTTCTCAACATTCTAATACCGAGTACAGTGTTAATTTCAACAATCCTATCACTGATACTAGAAATACCAAGCTCCTTCCTCATGTTAAGAACTTTTGTAGATCTGGGACAGCCAAGAATAATCCTGAGAGCTTCATTTTGCATTAACTCCAAGGGTCGGAGAGAACTTTCTCTAGCTAATATCAACATGGGAGCAGCATAATCAATTAAGGACCTAACATAGGCTATGTACATCATTCTCACGATTCTCACATTTGCACCATAGTTGGGATTGTAGCCAGCAACAGCTTTGAGAGCATTTAGCCTAGCTTTACATTTCTTGTTTAGTTGTGGTATAGTGGATTTGTTAAAGGGTACATCTACACCAAGATATCTGTAAGTTTTAACGTAGCTAATGATTTCACCCTGCAAATAGATGGGTGGGGGATGTCGTTTGCTTGTTAATATCTTAGTTTTAGAGGAAGATATTATGAGGCCTAGTCGATTACAAATTGCTTGAACTTCATTAAGAATGGTATTCATCTTCTTATGCCCTGTTGTATGAATCATGATATCATCAGCATAGCTTATAGCTATATGTTTAGGTGAGGCAGGTAGAGCATTTAGGAGAGCATTAATCAGAATATTAAATAGCATGGGACTAAGAACTCCTCCCTGCGGTGTACCTAAAGACATTTCTTTAGAATCACTTCTGAAGCCTTGGTAAAGGACAGAGGATACTCTATTTGACAGGTATCCTATTATCCAGCAGAGTAAGCTACCACCAATATTCATTTTGGCTAGTTCATGTAGTATAACGGTTCTGTTCGCAATATCAAATGCAGATTTTAGATCAAGAAAAGTGGTAAAACTAGTAGAGGTGTGTGCAGTGAGAAAGGTGGAAATACAGTTCTGCACACTTTTACCTTTCATGAACCCATAGAGGTAGGGGGAAAGTTGATGTCTGATTCTGTAGTACAGTCTGTTAAGCATCATTCTTTCAAAAGTTTTGCAAAGACAACTAGTTAAGGAGATCGGCCTAAATGTATCAGGCTGTTGGGGCTTAGGGATAGGCACAATGAGACTATTGGTCCAGGAAATAGGAAGAACGCCCTCAATGTAACTGAGATTATACAGTGCCAACAAAGGGTTATCAGGCACTTGCCTTAGAGTTCTGAGAATATCATAGGTTATACCATCCTCTCCAGGAGCAGTTGATCGACCTTTGGTTAATGCATTATCTAATTCATACTCGGTAAAGAGGCAATCACTCTCATCAATATTTTGGCTCATAAAATTAATCAGTTTCAACATTTCTTCAGAAGTACTCTCTAAATTTTTTCTAATATGAGATGGAAGGCTTTCATGCCTGGATGTTTTGGACCAGTCATTTATGAGGTCATTTGCTTTTTCAAGAGGAAAGGGATGAGCAACATTGCCAGTCTTTTTCCTGGTTATTTTATTTATACCTTTCCAAGCCAAACTCAAAGGGGTGGACCTATTTAATCCACTAACAAACTGTTCCCATTCCTGTTGCCTAAGTTCTTCCTTTCTATTCCTTGCATTTGTTAGTGCAGCTTGGAACGTTCTGAGCAGGTCTGGGGTTCTACATTCACGGTATGCTTTACCAATCCTCCTAGCTGCATGTGTTAGATTGCGCAGCTGTGGATCATTATAGTATTTACATTGGTTTTTATTGTTATTTATAGTGGAGGGTCTTTGTTTCCTATTCCTGCCCACTTGATCTGTGAGAACACTCTCAATAGTGGTAATTAAATCATCATTAAATTTTTGTGTGCCAATGGGCTCGTAATTCTTATACCATTGATCCAAGTGGTTAATAAAGTTGTCTCTGTGTTCTGGTTTGAGAATAAGTTTCCTCCTGTATTTAGCTCCTTGATTGCCGGAGATGTGATCAAGATTGACAGTTGTTAGTCTTGGGAAGTGATCAGATAGAAGATCATCAACTATGACAGAGTCATGCATCGTATATGATGTATTAAATCCAAGACACAGATCTAGTATGCCACCATATATGTGAGTAGGCTCAGTAGTGCCCACAATTCGAACATTATCATGCTCATTTAGCAATCTCACTAGTTTAGTTCCATTGGTGTTTGTTATAGACCCACCAATATTCTTATGTCTGGCATTAAAATCTCCAAGAATGATGGTAGGTTCACTATTGATGCGATCTGGTAAAGCATCAGGTCGAAGCTGGTTCGCTGGGGCATAGAGATTAAAAATGTTTATGGAAAAATCGCCTGCATATATTTTGACACCATGATACTGCATGTTAACTCGACTCTGCAAGGAAAGGAGTGAATGTGGCAAGCTCTTTCTGACATACATCACACAACAGTTGGTTGACCTTAGGTTATACTCTGCATATCCAGGCAAGTTTGGTGGAGGTGCTCCATCTTTCAATCTACATTCCTGCAAACAGATGACATCAATATTCTTGGTTGCACTAATATGATGTAAGTCAGGCAACCGCTTCCTGATGGAAGCAATGTTCCATGAAAAGATTTGTAATGTATCCATTGTAGTGAGTTATTACAATCTCTTGCTCATAAGATGGTAAAACTATTATGCTTTGACTACAGTGTGCAGATACTTAAGAGCAAATAGCATAGTTTGTACGTCTTTATCTTCAGGACCTTTATTTTTAAGCATTTTTCGGCATTTGACAGCCAGTGATAAGGCAAGTCTTGAAGGCAAGAGTTATGGGCTTCTTTCTCACAAATTGCTGGAAGCTGAACGGAGATTGCTGCACTTTGGACATCATCACCATTCTCAAGAGCATCATCCTGATTACATATATTTATTAAACTTGTCAGGATCTGTTCAAGATGCTCAATTTTTTTCTGGAAAGTTGTTATAATATGAGGAAGGTCTAACGAATCCAATGCCTCTCCGGAGGATGGCACTTCTGGGTTAGTGCTTTCTTTAACACCTATCACCTTTACAGGTACCATGGTTACATTAGTGTTCTCTGTTTCATCATTCATTGCAGGTAGGTCCTGTGCATCTAACTCATCTCCAATTTCCAGGGAGGTTACCTGTGTGGTGTCCGTCTGACTGTTGTAGTTGTGTGTATTGGGAGAAATGACAAACTCATCCCCATATTCAGGTGTAGCCATAGGTATCTGTAGTGGCAGACCAGTAGTTCCATATGTGCTAGCAGGGATGGCTAGCTCCTCCACAGCTGGTGTGTGTGATGGCATTCTGGTATCACCAGAATCCTTTGCAGTGAGGTGGGGTTCTTGCACACTTTGCAGAGGTTCAGTCTCAGATCTGGCTGTGGTAGACTGGATGGCCCCATCCTCAGTTACCATTAAAGGACTGTTATCAGGTTTACATCGAAGGTTGTTTGGGTTCTGACTGCAGTCCTTGTGGGAGACTGTAACCCCAACTTCTTTACAGTTAATACACTTAAATTTTCGGCTGTCAGGGCCTACTGTGCATTCTCTAGTGGAATGTTTCCCAGCACACTTACCACACCAAGAATGTAGTATTCCACAGTCTACTGCAACATGGCCATAGTGCTGGCATTTGTAACACCTACGTTTAGGGGGTAGGTACACTTCGATGTTTAGGAAACGTAAACCATGCACCCAGATATTCCGGGGGAGGGGCACAGGACCTACCCAACTGGCAATAATTTGGGATTTTCCTTTAAGTCTTTTAGGCTTGATGATATGCTCACTTAGAGTCAGATGGGATGGGTCCATGCAGAGAGGGTATCCAAAGATTATGATACTGACCCATTTTTTAAAGTGGTGAGTGTCTGATGGAGGTCGGAGCAGCTTAATATCCCCATAAGGTGTACTAAGTAGATCATTAATCAGCTCTTTATTCTGTTCCACAAACACAAAGTTGTGTGTGTTTTTCCTAAATTGGATCCTTGTGTTAGGATGCTTGTTTACAGCTTCCATTAGCCATGCACACTTAGCAGGCAGCGGGGTGTTGTCAGGGAAGTTCAGCTTAACACATTCTTCCTTTGAAGAAAGACTTCTTGCAGCCTCTGTGCACCAAGGACGTTTAGTATCACATTGTGTACGAGTCAAGTGAGTCTGACTACGTCGACGCTCTAGCCCTTTCTCACTTTTTCTCTTTTGTTTACTTTTAAAGGTCTGGAAGCTATCTTCATTTCCATCACCTGCAGAAATAGGTTCCTCTATGACAGTTGCCATGTTTGCCAGTGATGATATCTGGTGTAAGACTCACAACACAAGAATTCCTCGCTTATCTTTCCCTTATAGCTTATGCAAGAGCAAATATTCACTACAAAGTCAGAAGTCCAAAATAGATCACAAGACACAAGTGCTCAAGTTCAATGAACACCTCCAACCATACTCAACCCAGACCACCACCACTCAATACGACACACACCCCACCAAAAACACACTCAGAGACTTCTTGTATGTGTGGTAATAATATGGTACATATAATGATATAATGGATGGTACAGGAGGCCTGGTCACAGACCGGGCCGCGGGGGCGCCGACCCCCGGAACTCTCTCCAGGTAAACTCCAGGTAAACAGGCGAGGTCTTACACCTTATCACAAATTACAAAGATGAAAAGAGAGAGAGAGAGAGAGAGAGAGAGAGAGAGAGAAAGTAGGTAATATTGAGCATAAAATTAGAATTCTGACATACATCACATTAAACATGAGGTTCAAATTCAATGATAACTTCCACTTGAGTTAGTTCAGGCTACTGCCACCTAATGTACCTCACTGAAATAATAATATAGCAGACATCACAATGAATGGTGAAGACAACCTCTTACCCCAACCATAGATTGTAAACAGTATTATTTAAAAAAAAAAAAAAAAAAAAAAAAAAAAAAAAAAAAAAAAAAAAAAAAAAAAAAACTAGGTAATGTTACAATGACAATGAGATAAATTACTCTGGTCGACTTCCTTGGTCCATCCTGGGTAACTCACACGTTACTATGTTATACATGTATGCAAGCATAAGTGTGCAGCTGTAGATAGATGAACCAGTACCTAAACAATCTCACACACGCATTACTATGTATGACAAGTGTTACCAAGTACACCAAGTGTATACTTTATCACTTAGAATACACTTTTGTTGATGTAAATATAGGTGAGAGTGGTACACCGCTGGTCGTAATAAACACACTGAACTTCTCAAGGTCACACACTAGGCCCAGCTTCTGGAGTTACCAGCGTTTTAATGTGTTTATTATGTGTCAGTGCGTGTCTGCAGTCATTAAATTGGTGTATCAGAAGTTAAACACTACAATCCAGTTGATCAAACAGTCTAAAACAATTTACACAATGTATAACTAGAAGTATAATGATTGCAAATTGTTACTATTACAATTTCAACTAGGCGCCAGACCTACTAGATGAGATGGCAAGGAACATAGATGTTAACAGGCTGACTCTTGCTTAACACAGTTGAAAGGTAACCGAATTACTCAAGAGAGAAAGTATTCATGAAGCTGAACATTATGCAGGAGTAAGCTTGTTCACAGCAAAAATACAAAGCATAAGTTACACACTCACACCACAGATCAACACTGCAATTTGAAATATTACTGGGAACCTAGCAGTAAAGTTTCAGTCTGAACGAGAAAATGTATTAGAAAACACAACAATGACACTAGGACAAGCAACTTAACTATGTAACCGTATTTAATAGTTCAGTTACACTGAGCAGAGCATGTATTACACTGATTTATCAAATGCAAGGAGTCACTACACTGAAGTACACTCTGAGCCTTTTAAAGTCTTAATACAGGCTCACAAATGACAATTAACTGTTGGGGAAAGCAGCACTTAACACTTTTAGCACACGTATGACAGATGAATGTTCACTGTGTACAAGCCAATCACCACAAGCTTACTATGTTTATAAGTGAACCTCTGGCATGTCCCACTCAAAATGTCAGCACTGCAATGCTCGTCAAATTGTTCTCAAGCCACTACAGGAAACACTGGTATGCCAGCAGCACTGCAGAACGTATACAGACATGCTGGACCCTAGGACAGATAACTGCAGGCTGCCTTAGCCCGTTCTGGCTAGCTTCTAGTGCCACCCTCAAGCTTGCTTGACTGTGCTCGCCAAGCCCGCGCCAACCACCCGGACACCTGCTTGCAGCAGGCAGGCAGGCACACAGGGGACACTCGCAAGATGAGCGGAGTGCGACACAGAGGACACGGGCACTCAAGCACCCATGTGGTCTGGCTAAAACCGCCTCTAGACCACAAGCAAATAGAGGCGAACGGCTGAGTTCCAAATCGAGGAAGGAGAAGGGACAAGGAAAGGATATTAACCTCGCTAGACACAGGCAATATGGATGTAGTGGCCTGCAGGTCGCAGTGCAATTTTCAAGGTCATTCACTGGGCCCACAGTCGTCTCGAGAGTTACCAGCCCTGTACTACTTGTTAATGGTAAGGCCGGAACACTGTAGAACGCTCACAAAGGCATTCTGGGATTCAGAACAGATGTAGCCTTGGCCTTCACTGGCTGGCTTGGAGCGCTGTTTGGCCTGGATCAGCTAAACTCGCCCTTATCCCATATGTAGATAATGGCGACGAGTTAAGGGATACCGGTGAATAGGAAAGTCGAGGAAGGGACATTCACCTCACTAGACACACGCAGTATGGGTGTAAGTGGCATGCGGGTCTTATAGTGCCATTTTCAAGGTCACCCAGCAGGCCAGACATTCCTCACTCATTTTAAGCCTACGTAGGTACTGATGGTAGCACAATGTCCTAAGTCAGCGTAATCCACTCATGCAAATAGTTACAACAAATCTGCAGCACTTGCGGAGCTCACATATTCGAGTACAAGTGGGGCAGCAAAATACACCTCTACACTGCACGTCGTTGATAGAGGCGAACGGCTGAGTTTAAAGGAGGAGAGCTGGGGACACAGGAGAACAGCAGGGGCAACTGAGCACGCACATTCGCCTCTCTTCACATAGTCAATATGGGCGAAAGTCTCAGGCAGGTGATGCAGTGCCTCGCTCAAGGTCACAGGCTGAGGCAGACTTCTCAAGAGTTACCACACACTGCAATACTCGTAGAGATTGTTACTCCAAACTTGCAGAACTTCTAGCACACGTGTCTTTGAGTGAAAGACGAATTTTCAGTGTGTGGACACCTGGGTTACCAACTCACATAGGAATGCACACTCGTCGTTATTCCTCAGGTTGGTAAAGCGATGAGTTGTGAACATTTTGAGAGGCACGAGTAGCAGTGGACTAGCAAAATTCGCCTCTACACTCCATGTTGATAGAGGCGAAAGGCTGAGGTCAAATGAAAGGCAGAGGGGAAGCAGAGGCCTGTGAGGGCCTTTGCAAAAAGGAAAACTATTTCCAGTGTTTGACCAGGTATATCCTTAGTCACAGCTCGCACATAAGAGTTCTCACAACACTGAAGCTGTCTTCCAACAGTAGGAGTTTTAATGATGACTTATCAGTCGGGAGAAATGGGTAGGCCTGTGAATTAGTAGGTCCAGATCCCCAGCACACGTCTACTCCCCTCAACCACTCAGCCGAGACTGTTGTTACCACTGAGTGTATGAACCATGTACTTGTTACCACTGAGTGCATGAACCATGTACTTGTTACCACTGAGTGCATGAACCATGTACTTGTTACCACTGAGTGTATGAACCATGTACTTGTTACCACTGAGTGCATGAACCATGTACTTGTTACCACTGAGTGCATGAACCATGTACTTGTTACCACTGAGTGCATGAACCATGTACTTGTTACCACTGAGTGCATGAACCATGTACTTGTTACCACTGAGTGCATGAACCATGTACTTGTTACCACTGAGTGCATGAACCATGTACTTGTTACCACTGAGTGTATGAACCATGTACTTGTTACCAGTGAGTGCATGAACCATGTACTTGTTACCACTGAGTGTATGAACCATGTACTTGTTACCACTGAGTGCATGAACCATGTACTTGTTACCACTGAGTGTATGAACCATGTACTTGTTACCACTGAGTGCATGAACCATGTACTTGTTACCACTGAGTGTATGAACCATGTACTTGTTACCACTGAGTGCATGAACCATGTACTTGTTACCACTGAGTGTATGAACCATGTACTTGTTACCACTGAGTGCATGAACCATGTACTTGTTACCACTGAGTGCATGAACCATGAGAATTAGAGGACATAGTCATAAGGTTGTTAAAATGTACATTAAGTGTGTTAATGTACATTAAGTGTGTCAATGTACATTAAGTGTGTCAATGTACATTAAGTGTGTCAATGTACATTAAGTGTGTCAATGTACATTAAGTGTGTCAATGTACATTAAGTGTGTCAATGTACATTAAGTGTGTCAATGTACATTAAGTGTGTCAATGTACATTAAGTGTGTCAATGTACATTAAGTGTGTCAATGTACATTAAGTGTGTCAATGTACATTAAGTGTGTCAATGTACATTAAGTGTGTCAATGTACATTAAGTGTGTCAATGTACATTAAGTGTGTCAATGTACATTAAGTGTGTCAATGTACATTAAGTGTGTCAATGTACATTAAGTGTGTCAATGTACATTAAGTGTGTCAATGTACATTAAGTGTGTCAATGTACATTAAGTGTGTCAATGTACATTAAGTGTGTCAATGTACATTAAGTGTGTCAATGTACATTAAGTGTGTCAATGTACATTAAGTGTGTCAATGTACATTAAGTGTGTCAATGTACATTAAGTGTGTCAATGTACATTAAGTGTGTCAATGTACATTAAGTGTGTCAATGTACATTAAGTGTGTCAATGTACATTAAGTGTGTCAATGTACATTAAGTGTGTCAATGTACATTAAGTGTGTCAATGTACACTGAGTCAATGTACAATAAGTAAGTCAATGTACAATAAGTGAGTAAATGTACATTAAGTGTGTCAATGTACAATAAGTGAGTCAATGTACATTAAGTGTGTCAATGTACATTAAGTGTGTCAATGTACATTAAGTGTGTCAATGTACATTAAGTGTGTCAATGTACATTAAGTGTGTCAATATACAGTAAGTGTGTCAATGTACATTAAGTGTGTCAATATACATTAAGTGTGTCAATGTACATTAAGTGTGTCAATATACATTAAGTGTGTCAATATACATTAAGTGTGTCAATGAGAGTGAACGTACGCTGAGTGAGATACATTGTACAGTTGATGAGAAGTAATGTACAGTAGATAAGTGTTACCGTTAAATTGTCAATGTGCAGTGGATGATAATTAATGTGCAGTGGATGAGAATTAATGTGCAGTGGGTGAGAATTAATGTACAGTGGATGAGAATTAATGTGCAGTGGGTGAGAATTAATGTGCAGTGGATGAGAATTAATGTACAGTGGGTGAGAATTAATGTGCAGTGGATGAGAATTAATGTGCAGTGTGTGAGAATTAATGTGCAGTGGATGAGAATTAATGTGCAGTGGATAAGAATTAATGTGCAGTGGGTGAGAATTAATGTGCAGTGGATGAGAATTAATGTACAGTGGGTGAGAATGTGCAGTGTGTGAGAATTAATGTGCAGTGGATGAGAATTAATGTGCAGTGTGTGAGCATTAATGTTCAGTGGATGAGAATTAATGTGCAGTGGGTGAGAATTAATGTGCAGTGGGTGAGAATTAATGTACAGTGGATGAGAATTAATGTGCAGTGGATAAGAATTAATGTGCAGTGGATGAGAATTAATGTGCAGTGGATGAGAATTAATGTACAGTGGATGAGAATTAATGTACAGTGGATGAGAATTAATGTACAGTGGATGAGAATTAATGTACAGTGGATGAGAATTAATGTACAGTGGGTGAGAATTAATGTACAGTGGATGAGAATTAATGTACAGTGGATGAGAATTAATGTACAGTGCGTGAGAATTAATGTACAGTGGATGAGAATTAATGTACAGTGGGTGAGAATTAATGTACAGTGGGTGTGGAAAATACTGTATATCTTCCGAAAATACAATGTATTTTGTATGTAAATTAGTGTAATATATTGTAAGTAATGAAAATTAATTTGTAAATAAATAAAGTAGTAGTGACATGGGTGAGCGTCGCCGGGGAAGGAGTCGCCTTTGTTTTGAATTGACCTAGACAAACGTTAGTGAAAGTCGGATGAATTTTCGTCTCTCTAGAGGTCATATTGGGCTTAAAAACTCTCAAATAGGAGCCGAAATTGTTGGAATTGCAGTCCTGCAGAACATGAGACTTAGGCAACTCGACAGGACTCCGTAACTAGATGGAAACAGGATATTACCACAGCTGAGTCGATGTCTATTTATGTTGAAATTCTGGCAAGTATTTTCTTCATATTTTAGGCAGGGGTTTGTGTATGACACACCAAGTAATCTCCAGACAAATTGGTGAGTGGTATTAAGATAAATTCTCCTTCAATGTATATGTATTCATTTTTTAAATTTAATATACAGTCCACATATTTATATTAATGTTTTAACAGAATTCCTGGTAATGTATATTTCATTTGAAATTAATATAGGCCCAGAGTGACTTGTGGAGAGATAGATTGTAGTAGGTATCGATGGGGGACATTTTTTGCGACCTAAGTGTCATAAAAATCCTACTTGTCTCTGTAACCTTGATAAAGAATAATTATATTTGTTACCATTTACTGGTATGTATCGTGTGAGTTACATCCAGGTAAATTTAATTTTCCACAGTGGGTGTCAGTGTTCAGAGGTGAGAGTCAGTGTTCAGTGGTGAGAGTCGGTGTACAGTGAGTGTCAGTGTTCAGAGGTGAGAGTCAATGTTCACAGTGTCTTCCATTGCAGACACTGCAAGGCTCCAGGCGGACATCAACCAAATCTTTCAGTGGGCTGCAGAAAACAATATGAAGTTTAACGATGAGAAATTTCAATTACTCAGATATGGTAAACATGAGGAAATTAAATCTTCATCAGAGTACAAAACAAATTCTGGCCACAAAATAGAGCGAAACACCAACGTCAAAGACCTGGGAGTGATCATGTCAGAGGATCTCACCTTCAAGGACCATAACATTGTATCAATCGCATCTGCTAGAAAAATGACAGGATGGATAATGAGAACCTTCAAAACTAGGGAGGCCAAGCCCATGATGACACTCTTCAGGTCACTTGTTCTATCTAGGCTGGAATATTGCTGCACACTAACAGCACCTTTCAAGGCAGGTGAAATTGCCGACCTAGAAAATGTACAGAGAACTTTCACGGTGCGCATAACGGAGATAAAACACCTCAATTATTGGGAGCGCTTGAGGTTCCTAAACCTTTATTCCCTGGAACGCAGGAGGGAGAGATACATGATTATATACACCTGGAAAATCCTAGAGGGACTAGTACCAAACTTGCACACGAAAATCACTCACTACGAAAGCAAAAGACTTGGCAGACGATGCACCATCCCCCAATGAAAAGCAGGGGTGTCACTAGCACGTTAAGAGACCATACAATAAGTGTCAGGGGCCCGAGACTGTTCAACTGCCTCCCAGCACACATAAGGGGGATTACCAACAGACCCCTGGCAGTCTTCAAGCTGGCACTGGACAAGCACCTAAAGTCAGTTCCTGATCAGCCGGGCTGTGGCTCGTACGTTGGTTTGCGTGCAGCCAGCAGCAACAGCCTGATTGATCAGGCTCTGATCCACCAGGAGGCCTGGTCACAGACCGGGCCGCGGGGGCGTTGACCCCCGGAACTCTCTCCAGGTAAACTCCAGGTGAGAGTCAGTGCACAGTGAGTGTCAGTGTTCAGAGGTGAGAGTCAGTGTTCAGAGGCGAGAGTCAATCTTCAAAGGTGTGAGTCACTGTTCATAGGTGAGAATCAATGTACAGTGAGTGTCAGTGTTCAGAGGTGAGAGTCAATGTTCAGTGAGTGTCAGTGTTCAGAGGTGAGGGTCAGTGTACAGTGGGTGTCAGTGTTCAGAGGTTAGAGTCAATGTACGGTGAGTGTCAGTGTTCAGAGGTGAGGGTCAGTGTACAGTGAGTGTCAGTGTTCAGAGGTGAGAGTCAATGTTCAGCTGTGAGAGTAAGTGTACAATGAGTGTCAGTGTTCAGAGGTGAGAGTCAGTGTTCTGAGGCGAGAGTCGTGTTCAAAGGTGTGAGTCACTGTTCAGAGGTGAGACAGGGTAAGATATAAACAACTATTGGAGGATAGATGGGCCAGTGAGAGCATAGGCAATGGGGTTGAAGATGCATGGGATAGGTTTAAAAATGTAGTGTTAGAGTGTTCAGCAGAAGTTTGTGGTTACAGGAAAGTGGGTGCGGGAGGGAAGAGGAGCGACTGGTGGAGTGATGATGTAAAGAGAGTAGTAAGGAAGAAAAATTAGCATATGAGAAGCTTTTACAAAGCAGAAGTGATGCAAGGAGGGAAGAGTACATGGGGAAAAAAGAGAGGTTAAGAGAATGGTGAAGCAATGTAAAAAGAGACCAAATGAGAGAGTGGGCGAGATGTTATCAACAAATTTTGTTGAATATAAGAAAAAGTTTTGGAGTGAGATTAACAAGTTAAGGAAGCCTAGAGAACAAATGGATTTGTCAGATCAAAATAGGAGAGGAGAGTTATTAAATGGAGAATTAGAGGTATCGGGAGGATGGAGGGAATATTTTGAGGAATTGTTAAATGTTGATGAAGATAGGGAAGCTGTGATTTCGTGTATAGGGCAAGGAGGAATAACATCTTGTAGGAGTGAGGAAGAGCCAGTTGTGAGTGTGGGGGAAGTTCATGAGGCAGTGGGTAGAATGAAAGGGAGTAAGGCAGCTGGGATTGATGGGTACAAAAACAAATTCTGGCCACAAAATAGAGCGAAACACCAACGTCAAAGACCTGGGAGTGATCATGTCAGAGGATCTCACCTTCAAGGACCATAACATTGTATCAATCGCATCTGCTAGAAAAATGACAGGATGGATAATGAGAACCTTCAAAACTAGGGAGGCCAAGCCCATGATGACACTCTTCAGGTCACTTGTTCTATCTAGGCTGGAATATTGTTGCACACTAACAGCACCTTTCAAGGCAGGTGAAATTGCCGACCTAGAAAATGTACAGAGAACTTTCACGGTGCGCATAACGGAGATAAAACACCTCAATTATTGGGAGCGCTTGAGGTTCCTAAACCTTTATTCCCTGGAACGCAGGAGGGAGAGATACATGATTATATACACCTGGAAAATCCTAGAGGGACTAGTACCAAACTTGCACACGAAAATCACTCACTAAGAAAGCAAAAGACTTGGCAGACGATGCACCATCCCCCAATGAAAAGCAGGGGTGTCACTAGCACGTTAAGAGACCATACAATAAGTGTCAGGGGCCCGAGACTGTTCAACTGCCTCCCAGCACACATAAGGGGGATTACCAACAGACCCCTGGCAGTCTTCAAGCTGGCACTGGACAAGCACCTAAAGTCAGTTCCTGATCAGCCGGGCTGTGGCTCGTACGTTGGTTTGCGTGCAGCCAGCAGCAACAGCCTGATTGATCAGGCTCTGATCCACCAGGAGGCCTGGTCACAGACCGGGCCGCGGGGGCGTTGACCCCCGGAACTCTCTCCAGGTAAACTCCAGGTGAGAGTCAGTGCACAGTGAGTGTCAGTGTTCAGAGGTGAGAGTCAGTGTTCAGAGGCGAGAGTCAATCTTCAAAGGTGTGAGTCACTGTTCATAGGTGAGAATCAATGTACAGTGAGTGTCAGTGTTCAGAGGTGAGAGTCAATGTTCAGTGAGTGTCAGTGTTCAGAGGTGAGGGTCAGTGTACAGTGGGTGTCAGTGTTCAGAGGTTAGAGTCAATGTACGGTGAGTGTCAGTGTTCAGAGGTGAGGGTCAGTGTACAGTGAGTGTCAGTGTTCAGAGGTGAGAGTCAATGTTCAGCGGTGAGAGTAAGTGTACAATGAGTGTCAGTGTTCAGAGGTGAGAGTCAGTGTTCTGAGGCGAGAGTCGTGTTCAAAGGTGTGAGTCACTGTTCAGAGGTGAGACAGGGTAAGATATAAACAACTATTGGAGGATAGATGGGCCAGTGAGAGCATAGGCAATGGGGTTGAAGATGCATGGGATAGGTTTAAAAATGTAGTGTTAGAGTGTTCAGCAGAAGTTTGTGGTTACAGGAAAGTGGGTGCGGGAGGGAAGAGGAGCGACTGGTGGAGTGATGATGTAAAGAGAGTAGTAAGGAAGAAAAATTAGCATATGAGAAGCTTTTACAAAGCAGAAGTGATGCAAGGAGGGAAGAGTACATGGGGAAAAAAGAGAGGTTAAGAGAATGGTGAAGCAATGTAAAAAGAGACCAAATGAGAGAGTGGGCGAGATGTTATCAACAAATTTTGTTGAATATAAGAAAAAGTTTTGGAGTGAGATTAACAAGTTAAGGAAGCCTAGAGAACAAATGGATTTGTCAGATCAAAATAGGAGAGGAGAGTTATTAAATGGAGAATTAGAGGTATCGGGAGGATGGAGGGAATATTTTGAGGAATTGTTAAATGTTGATGAAGATAGGGAAGCTGTGATTTCGTGTATAGGGCAAGGAGGAATAACATCTTGTAGGAGTGAGGAAGAGCCAGTTGTGAGTGTGGGGGAAGTTCATGAGGCAGTGGGTAGAATGAAAGGGAGTAAGGCAGCTGGGATTGATGGGACAAAGACAGAAATGTTAAAAGCAGGCGGGGATATAGTTTTGGAGTGGTTGGTGCTATTATTTAATAAATGTATGGAAGAGGGTAAGGTACCTAGGGATTGGCAGAGAGCATGCATAGTTCCTTTGTATAAAGGCAAAGGGGACAAAAGCGAGTGCAAGAATTATAGGAGAATAAGTCTGTTGAGCATACCTGGTAAAGTGTATGGAGTTTACCTGGAGTTTACCTGGAGAGAGTTCCGGGGGTCAACGCCCCCGCTGCCCGGTCTGTGACAAGGCCTCCTGGTGGATCAGAGCCTGATCAACCAGGCTGTTGCTGCTGGCTGCACGCAAACCAACGTACGAGCCACAGCCCGGCTGATCAGAAACTGACTTTAGGTGCTTGTCCAGTGCCAGCTTGAAGACTGCCAGGGGTCTGTTGGTAATCCCCCTTATGTGTGCTGGGAGGCAGTTGAACAGTTTCGGGCCCCTGACACTTATTGTATGGTCTCTTAACGTGCTAGTGACACCCCTGCTTTTCATTGGGGGGATGGTGCATCGTCTGCCAAGTCTTTTGCTTTCGTAGTGAGTGATTTTCGTGTGCAAGTTCGGTACTAGTCCCTCTAGGATTTTACAGGTGTATATAATCATGTATCTCTCCCTCCTGCGTTCCAGGGAATACAGGTTTAGGAACCTCAAGCGCTCCCAGTAATTGAGGTGTTTTATCTCCGTTATGCGCGCCGTGAAAGTTCTCTGTACATTCTCTAGGTCGGCAATTTCACCTGTCTTGAAAGGTGCCGTTAGTGTGCAGCAATATTCCAGCCTAGATAGAACAAGTGACCTGAAGAGTGTCATCATGGGCTTGGCCTCCCTAGTTTTGAAGGTTCTCATTATCCATCCTGTCATTTTTCTAGCAGATGCGATTGATACAATGTTATGGTCCTTGAAGGTGAAATCCTCCGACATGATCACTCCCAGGTCTTTGACGTTGGTGTTTCGCTCTATTTTGTGGCCAGAATTTGTTTTGTACTCTGATGAAGATTTAATTTCCTCATGTTTACCATATCTGAGTAATTGAAATTTCTCATCGTTGAACTTCATATTGTTTTCTGCAGCCCACTGAAAGATTTGGTTGATGTCTGCCTGGAGCCTTGCAGTGTCTGCAATGGAAGACACTGTCATGCAGATTCGGGTGTCATCTGCAAAGGAAGACACGGTGCTGTGGCTGACATCCTTGTCTATGTCGGATATGAGGATGAGGAACAAGATGGGAGCGAGTACTGTGCCTTGTGGAACAGAGCTTTTCACCGTAGCTGCCTCGGACTTTACTCTGTTGACGACTACTCTCTGTGTTCTGTTAGTGAGGAAATTATAGATCCATCGACCGACTTTTCCTGTTATTCCTTTAGCACGCATTTTGTGCGCTATTACGCCATGGTCACACTTGTCGAAGGCTTTTGCAAAGTCTGTATATATTACATCTGCATTCTTTTTGTCTTCTAGTGCATTTAGGACCTTGTCGTAGTGATCCAATAGTTGAGACAGACAGGAGCGACCTGTTCTAAACCCATGTTGCCCTGGGTTGTGTAACTGATGGGTTTCTAGATGGGTGGTGATCTTGCTTCTTAGGACCCTTTCAAAGATTTTTATGATATGGGATGTTAGTGCTATTGGTCTGTTGTTCTTTGCTGTTGCTTTACTGCCCCATTTGTGGAGTGGGGCTATGTCTGTTGTTTTTAGTAACTGTGGGACGACCCCCGTGTCCATGCTCCCTCTCCATAGGATGGAAAAGGCTCGTGATAGGGGCTTCTTGCAGTTCTTGATGAACACGGAGTTCCATGAGTCTGGCCCTGGGGCAGTGTGCATGGGCATGTCATTTATCGCCTGTTCGAAGTCATTTGGCGTCAGGATAACATCGGATAGGCTTGTGTTAATCAAATTTTGTGGCTCTTTCATAAAAAATTCATTTTTATCTTAGACTCTCAGTCTGAGTCATATTGGGACTTGAGTAGCTCACTCATTTCCTTGCTGTCATCTGTGTAGGACCCATCTTGTTTAAGTAGGGGCCCAATACTGGACGTTGTTCTCGATTTTGATTTGGCATAGGAGAAGAAATACTTTGGGTTTCTTTCGATTTCATTTATGGCTTTTAGTTCCTCCCGCGATTCCTGACTCCTAAAGGATTCTTTTAGCTTAAGTTCGATGCTTGCTATTTCTCTGACCAGTGTCTCCCTACGCATTTCAGATATATTGACCTCTTTTAGCCGCTCTGTTATTCTTTTCCGTTGCCTGTAAAGGGAGCGCCTGTCTCTTTCTATTTTACATCTACTCCTTTTTCTTAGAGGAATAAGCCTTGTGCATACATCGAGTGCCACCGAGTTAATCTGTTCTAGGCATAAGTTGGGGTCTGTGTTGCTTAGTATATCTTCCCAGCTTATATCTGTTAGGACTTGGTTTACCTGGTCCCACTTTATGTTTTTGTTATTGAAGTTGAATTTGGTGAATGCTCCCTCGTGACTAGTCTCATTTTGTCGGTCTGGGGCTCCACGCATACATGTCTGAACCTCAATTATGTTGTGATCTGAGTATATTGTTTTTGATATGGTGACATTTCGTATCAGATCATCATTGTTAGTGAAGATGAGGTCTAGTGTATTCTCCAGTCTAGTAGGCTCTATTATTTGCTGGTTTAAATTGAATTTTGTGCAGAGATTTAAAAGCTCGTGTGAGTGTGAGTTTTCATCAGAGCTGCCTCCTGGTGTTATTACTGCAACAATATTATTTGCTATATTCCTCCATTTTAGGTGCCTTAAGTTGAAATCCCCCGTGAGCAAGATGTTGGGTGCAGGAGCTGGAAGATTTTCCAGACAGTGGTCAATTTTTAACAGCTGTTCCTGGAATTGCTGGGATGTTGCATCCGGAGGCTTGTAGACTACCACAATGACTAGGTTTTGGTTCTCGACCTTTACTGCTAAAACTTCCACTACATCATTTGAGGCATTAAGCAGTTCTGTGCAAACAAGTGACTCTGCAATGTACAGGCCAACCTCCCCCTTTTGCCTGTTCACTCTGTCACATCTGTATAGGTTGTAACCTGGGATCCATATTTCGTTGTCCAAGTGATCCTTTATGTGGGTCTCAGTGAAAGCCGCGAACATTGCCTTTGCCTCTGCAAGCAGTCCACGGATGAAAGGTATTTTGTTGTTTGTTGCTGGCTTTAGACCCTGTATATTTGCAAAGAAGAATGTTATCGGACTGGTGGTATTGTTGGTACTGGGGGATGATTTTTTTTCCGGCATTAGTATCTGTATCTGTTGGTTTGGAGTGGAGGCCATCGACTGTGGTTCCACTCCAGGAATGACTGGATTTGGTGTACGATTTCTGCCATTTCCTGCCAGTTTTTTTTCCTTCCTGGCACTAAAAAACCTCTCCCTCTTGAGTGGCTGTGGCTACCCAGGTTTTCCCATGGCCTGGATGTTTTGTATCTTTTTGTCCCCTTTAGATGGTATGCCTGGCAATTTAAGTTATAGCACAGTCTTTCCTGTACTGAAGAGGTACACAGTTCAGGGTGAAAAAGCTTACAGGAAGGGAGTTTGCATTTTCCTGTTGTCATATGGGCATTGCATTTTCTAGGGTGGTCATAGTTGCACGTCCCATCTGTTTTTCCAGATTTCCCATGCCAGCAGATACCAAGTGCATAGTATGTGCACAGGCTTGGTTTCCGTTTGCCTTGGGTTTCTGTGACTGTATTCCCTGTTGGTGCATGTTTCCCTGTCTTACTTCTATCCTCCCTAGCACCAACAATGGAGCTCCCACCAGTTGTTTTTGGTAATATATCCTCACTATTGCTAGTGGAGTCCTCTTGTTTGCTGTTTCCTGCGGTATTTCTAGTTTTCAATATTGGTTTTATCTTATCTTTGACTACACTTGTTTCCCTACTATGGCTCCTGTCCCCTATGAGGTCATTTATATGTATTCCTTCCTGCGTATAATTCCCGACTACCTGGACAAAATCTCCAGCTTCACCATTACTGTCTCCCAGGACAGCATCTCCAGCTTCACCATGGTAGAGTTATTATTGAAAGAATTAAGAGAATTACAGAGAGTAGGATAGCAGATGAACAAGGAGGCTTTAGAAAAGGTAGGGGGGTGTGTAGACTAAGTGTTTATAGTGAAACATTGAAGTGAACAGTATTTAAAAAAGGGTAAAGAGATTTTTGTGGCATTTATGGATTTGGAAAAGGTGCATGACATGGTGGATAGGGGGGAAATGTGGCAGATGTTGCAGGTGTATGGTATAGGAGGTAGGTTACTGAAAGCAGTGTAGAGTTTTTACGAGGATAGTGAGGCTCAAGTTAGAGTATGTAGGAAAGAGGGAGATTATTTCCCAGAAAAAGTAGGCCTTAGACAAGGATGTGTGCTGTCGCCATGGTTGTTCAATATATTTATAGATGGGGTTGTAAGAGAGGTAAATGCGAGGGTATTGGCAAGAGGCGTGGAGTTAAAAGATAAAGAATCACATGTAAAGTGGGAGTTGTCACAGTTGTTTTTTGCTGATGACACTGTGCTCTTGGGAGATTCTGAAGAGAAGTTGCAGAGGTTGGTGGATGAATTTGGAAGGGTATGTAAAAGAAGAAAATTAAAAGTGAATACAGGAAAGAGTAAGATTATGAGGATAACAAAAAGATTAGATGATGAAAGACTGGATATCAGATTGGAGGGAGAGAGTATGGAGGAGGTGAATGTATTCAGATATCTGGGAGTGGACGTGTCAGCGAATGGGTCTATGAAAGATGAGGTGAATCATAGAACTGATGAGAGGAAAAGGGTGAGTGGTGCACTTAGGAATCTGTGGAGACAAAGAACTTTGTCCTTGGAAGCAAAGAGGGGAATGTATGAGAGTTTAGTTATACTAACACTCTTGTATGGGTGTGAAGCATGGGTAATGAATGTTGCAGCGAGGAGAAGGCTGGAGGCAGTGGAGATGTCATGTCTGAAGGCAATGTGTTGTGTGAATATAATGCAGAGAATTCGCAGTTTGGAAGTTAGGAGGAGGTGCGGGATTGCCAAAACTGTTGTCCAGAGGGCCGAGGAAGGGTTGAGGTGGTTTGGACATGTAGAGAGAATGGAACTAAACAGAATTACTTCAAGAGTGTATCAATCTGTAGTGGAGGGAAGGCAGGGTAGGGGTCGGCCTAGGAAAGGTTGGAGGGATGGGGTAAAGGAGGTTTTGTGTGCAAGGGGCTTGGACTTCCAGCAAGCATGTGTGAGCGTATTTGATAGGAGTGAATGGAGACAAATGGTTTTTAATACTTGACGTGCTGTTGGAGTGTGAGCAAAGTAACATTTATGAAGGGGTTCAGGGAAACCGGCAAGCCGGACTTGAGTCCTGGAGATGGGAAGTACAGTGTCTGCACTCTGAAGGAGGGGTGTTAATGTTGCAGTTTAAAACTGTAGTGTAAAGCACCCCTCTGGCAAGACAGTGATGGAGTGAACGATGGTGAAAATTTTTCTTTTTCGGGCCACACTGCCTTGGTGGGAATCGGCCAGTGTGATAATAAAAACTATAAAATGATAATAATAATAATAATAATAATAATAATAATAATAATAATAATAATAATAATAATAATAACAATAATAATAATAATAATAATAATAATACAATACAATTTTTATTGCTTTGTAAGTTTACATTTAGCTTCCGTAGTTACAATAATAAGTTGCAGTGCAAAGAGAGTCACTATCATGCCATGGCATTATGGCCAGACTAAATTAATGCCTTACAGACTACTTAATACTAGAGAAATTGTTTATAGTTTGTTTAAGCAGACTGTAAGTTACTGTCAAGTTACAATCAAGTTATATTCTGGGGATATTACATTGGCACAAGGTATTTTGTATGTTGTATATATCAATAGTAAGTATTGATTGTCTGCATCGCTCTTGGGCTGTGTAGACCCCCTTGCCTGACGCTCCTCAGTAACCTGACAGCAGTGGTACGAGGAGGTGTTGTTGTGTCTCTGTTGACACCGCTGGGAAATTACTGGTGTTAAGATGGCGGTTTGTCATCGCAGACGCATTAATACTATTGGTATTGAACTGCTTCGAGGTGCAATTACACCTAGTTCAGCTCAAATACTCTTACCCAAGATAATCAGGGAGACATATGGCATTCAAGACTGTGAATTGTATGGGGTAGCGCTGAACGGAGCGCATAGAGTATTTGTGAAACTGCTTGCTGCGACAGTTTATGAATCGGTGGTTAGGCGCTTTCAAGATGTGCGTTTTGACGTTACTCCTGCTGTGTGTGTGAGACTGGTGGACGTGTCTCGATATTATACTTGGATAAAGTTGCAGAATGTCCCCTTTGAAGCAAACGAAGCTGACATCAGAAACGTATTTGAGAAATATGGAACTGTGCATTCTGCCCAGCAGGGTAAGTGGATAATGGGTGCCTACGCAGGTATGCCGGAAGGTACATTCAGCCTTAAGATGATGTTGCGTCAACCCATACCGTCATATGTGTATCTTCAAGATTTTAAGACACAGGTAATGGTTTTATATCCTGGACAGCGGCATACGTGTCGCATTTGTGGAGAGTATGACCACATAGCGGTGGCATGCGAAAAGGACAGACGCATGACCAAACCTGTGCAAAAAGAAGTAGCCCCAGTCACACATGATGAAGGTGAGCATCGTTCGTCGGAGGAAGGGCGTGGTCGTTTGTGGAGTGAGATGGTGGAACAGGCTTTTCGAAATGAGAGTGAGTCCTCCCCTCAGCTCCCTTCACCTGAGTCGTTGCCGATACCATCTGCTGGATTGGTACCCCGGCATGACGTGTTGAGTATAGGTGAGGATTTAGACGAAGTTTTAAGGACCTTGTCACCGCAAGTGGTGGAAGCTCCGTCTCCGGAAGACGTAGCTGGAGACTTTCTGAGTCCGGATTGTCAACAATATGAGACTCAGCAGAAGGACGACGAGACTGGGACGTTGGGAGACTTCGTACCTCATTGTGAGGTGGATGTTGAGGTACACCGTGAGGCTTCCTTGGATCTTGACATGGAGGATAAGAACGTTATGAGGAAATGGGCAGCTACGTCAGATTCGGATGACGTACTGATGCCGGCACAGAGGACTGGAAAAAAAACTGAGAGGATGGGTGAGGGGAAGGGCAGGGAGGGGGGTGGTCATGAGGGACGCCATCGCAAGAAGGGAGGCGAATGGGAAGGTACTGTAAAGAAGACACATAGACATAACAAATCAAGTGGTGAACCACGGGAGGAGAAGAGGAAAGGGTGGAAAATATAACAGGCCTTAGGTGTATGACTGCTAATGTTAACGGTTTATGTACTAGACTAAAGAAGGAGAAGTGTTGCAGGTTGCAGGTTATACAGTACTGACCCTGCCAACTATCCGTTTGAAAGGTGGTGTGGGTCTTTTAATAAAAGAGACGAGCCCGTTTGTGTTGCAGAGATGTGAGGGGGGTGGGGGGAGGGTGTTGCAGAGATGTGAGGGGGGTTGGGGGAAGGGTGTTGCGAGTGGATGGGACTTGGATGGGAAAGCGTGTATCTTTGGTAAGTGTCTATGCCCCTGCGGAGAATGACACGAAGGTTCGAACGGATTTTGCATGTGAGGACCTTGTTTATTTTTTGCGTGCTCTTCCGGAAGTAGTGATAGTGGGGGGTGACTGGAACTGTGTCATAAGGGCGGCTGACGTCGAACCCAAAGGGGCTGGGCATTTGTCTGCACCTCTCAGAGATTTGTTGAGGGATGTTAAGTTACGAGATGTGTTTGGGGGAGGGGTGTGGGAAACAGAACATACTTTTATCAGAAGGGGATATGCTGCAAGGTTAGACAGAGTGTATATTTCTCAGGAAGTAGTCGTAAAGTCTTTTAATACGGTGGAGATGGTCTTGTCAGATCATAGGGCAGTTGTAGTGGAGGTAGGGTGGGAGGGAATGGCGGAAATTTATAAGAATTATTGGAAATTAAATATT
The DNA here is from genome assembly GCF_038502225.1 of Cherax quadricarinatus. NCBI lineage: Eukaryota > Metazoa > Arthropoda > Malacostraca > Decapoda > Parastacidae > Cherax > Cherax quadricarinatus. Next base: position 30,741,129 of record NC_091336.1, on the reverse strand, counting down.
AGTGTGTTAAGTGATGAGGAAGGGTTAGAGGGTTTTTCTATGCTATGGAATGAGCTTTCAAGGGAAGCTCAGGAGGTGGAAGACATTGTAACGTGGTGGGACTCGGTGGCAAAGAAAAGGATAAAATCCTTTTACGTGAGGGAGGGTAGGCATATAAACTCTTTAAAATATGGGCTAGCGAATTATTTAGAGGATCGATTACGAGGTTGTTATGGGCAGGGATCGGTTGGTGGTGTTTACCCCATGGACGAGATTGTAGACATAAAAGAGAGCTTGCAAACATTGCATAATGAGCGGTTTCAAGCGGTGCGGGTGCAAGTAGGATTAGAAGAAGTTTTGTGGGGAGACAGGCCATCCACGTGTGTGTTGAGACAAAAAAAGCAAAAGCAGGCGCTGACGGCAATCCCGAGCTTGGAGGTAAATGAGACGATGGGAATCCATAGAGCAGGTCAAGCGATAAGAAACACAAAAGCTATGAGTGCATATGCGGATACGTGGTATAAAAAATACTGGACTAGTAGTGGCGTGGATGAAGTGGAATTAAATAAGGTGTGCACGTATGCTACGTGCATTTTGGGTCACAGTGATAGGAAGGCTTTGGGTGGGGTTATTACTGAGGAGGAAATTGAAATTGCTTTACACAGAAGGAGGAAGGGCAAGGCCCCGGGTATTGATGGTTTACCGGTGGAATTTTGTTTGCAGCATTGGGAGTTGATTGGGAAGTTCATGGTAAGATTATTAAATTGTATGAAGGAGAAGGGTACGTTAGGGGATAAGCAGAATACAGCAGTCGTGGTGTTGGTCCCAAAAGGCAAAGGGCGGCCAAACCTTGGGAAGTATAGGGCGATATCGTTGCTCTGTGCAGACTATAAGGTTTTCACAAAAATTTGGGTAATAGGGTAAAATGCGTGGTGGGGAGGGTCGTTTCGCCATCGCAGTATGGGTTGCCGGGCAGGTCGATGTTAGAAGGCCACGGGCTTTTAAAAAGTTTTGTGGAGTCAACGGGGGGAGGGGAGGGGGCGGCTTTACTGGCCTTGGACTGGCGGGCTGCCTATGATAGAGTGGAAATGGGTGCACTGCAGAGTATTCTTCGGAGACAGGGTTATGGAGAAGAAATAGTTGGGTGGGTAAACACGCTGTATAAGGGGGCAAAGATGAGGGTACAAATAAATGGGTGTATGGGGATGGATTTTGAGATGGGTAGAGGTTTAAGACAAGGGTGCCCTATGTCACAGATCTTATTTGCATGTTTTCAGGATCCCTTTTACAGGATGGTTGAGAGCACAGTTAGTTCCCGGGGTGGGGGTAGGGGAAGGGGATTGTTGGCCAGCATTAATAGGTTATGTGGATGATACGACTGTTTTGGTGTGTGAACGAATGTCTATGAAAGGGTTGGAAGATGTGCGTGTGTTTGAACATGCCACGGGTATGAAGGTAAATAGTGAAAAGTCGATGATCATGGGGTTGGGTACCTGGAAAGAGGGTGGAATGGTGAGCTGTAACTTGGTTAACACAACTGCGATGTCATTAAAGATTTGCGGTATTATTTATAGAGACGATTTGGATGTGGCGCGGGAGGAAAATTCAGTAAGGATGTTGGAAAAGGTCATTGGTCGTCTGGGTGTTTTGAGGCCCCAACATCTCACTCTGGCCCAACGTGTGATCGTTGTTAACGTTTTATTGTATAGTAAGGCGTGGCACGTTGCGGCTGTATTCCCAATTACAGGAACAGCGATCAATGGAATATTGAGAAGAGTATTTACCTTTCTGTGGGGATCGAGGTGTGATTGGTTAAAACGTGAGGTTGTTATGCTACCTGTACGTTGAGGAGGTTTGGGATTGTTGGACTTAAAGCGTAGGGTGAAATGTGTTTTTCTAAAGTGGGAGGTTTGGCGTGTGGGTGTGATGGCGGGAAATATGGACCAAGTATATACGAGGGTGAAAAAGTGGTATAGGGGAATGGAGTTAAGGGAATGTGAGATTGTACTACGAGCTTTGTTGATGGTAATGGAACGGAGGAACATTCGCATAAGGGTTTTAAGTAGGTTACTAGGGGGTACGTGCGCAGCTCCAGTAGAAGGTTTGTTCCCCATGTACTCGTGGGAAAATATATGGCTCCGATTTAGTAAGTTGAAATTACGGCCTAGGGTGCGTGAAGTCATGTTTCGTTTTTTACATGGTATATTGCCGTCAGGGGCAATACTATGATCCAGAAGAGTCGTGGAGGGAGGCGGGTGTGGGTTTTGTGGTGGGGAAGACACGGCTTTTCATGTTGTCTATTTTTGTGAAGGTTTAGAAGATGTCAGGAGTTGGTTGGGTAGGGTGGTACAGAGGGTGGGAGGCAGAGGAGTGCAGGTCCTGCACGCGTTAAGTCTCGACATCGGTGGATTAGACCAGGACGTTGAACGGGCTTTAGATTATATTATCGTGGATTACATTTATATTTCGTGGGTAATGCGGGGAAAAGGGGTCAGTGAGGTGAGAAGGCGTGTCCTTACAATAACGTTTTATCGTACAATGTGTAGGAATAGGGAATTGTATGGGAGGAGGTGGGATAAGGGTTTTTCGGACAGTTATAAAAGGCTCACTATTGAAACCCTTGCAAATCTGTGATAAATATACGGGCATGCCAAATAAGTTGTCGTGTAGGTCAGTGGGCAATAGCTGGCTCGTCTCTTGGGGAGGGGGGGGGGGTGAGTTGCGTGAATATGAGTTTGGGCACGAATGTTTTTTAGTTGTTATGGATGTGTGATTGTAGATTCAGGGGTTAGGGTTACTTATTGCACCTTTTGTGTACAAAATGACTGGGGTGCCTTTACATATTTGTTATGTTTTTGATGCTTTCCTTTGTGTAAAGACTCGTTGTATTCTTGAGTCACTAGTTTTCTTAGTTTTGTTTTTTATTGTGTTATGGAGGTCCAGATATTTGGGTATATAAACATGCATTTATATATATATGCATGTTTTGTCCCTTCCCTGTTACTGTTCAATCTAGTCTGTGAGTCACCAAAGTATTAAAGGGATATAACACGTGTACATTACCCTGAGTCGTCCAATTTTATCCTATAAATATTTCGCAATATTATGATTTTTGTTTGTGATTCAAACGTATTTCATAGGTATCAAGATTGAACACATATAGAATGGATGGAAATTGCTGACGATTAATATGATCGTCAGTTTATATAATATTTATTATGTTACTGAATATGTGTTAGAGTAAATCATTGAATTTGTGTCTAAGTTGGAATTTCTATAATCAATTGTATATTTCGTATGCAAATTACATAAACTATTGTTTAATCATTAATGTAACATGTTTGTATGATGTGAATGTAACTTATAATGGGTTTAGTGGGGTTTCCACCAGTGTTATTTTTGTTGCGCAAACAGTTATATCTTTTAGTATTGTGTGTGTTTAGTGAAACGTATGTATGCGTTTTATGGTGTGTTTGTCGTATATGTCTATACGTATTAGTTACAAAGATTTTTTCTGGTATTTATGGTGTGTATCTTGGTGTACTCTATAGATTATGTATGGTGATGCTATTTAATTTTTAAGCAGCCTTGTATTTATGATGTTTTAAATAAAATAAAAAAAAATAGTAAGTATTTAAGTAATAATATTGGAATATAACATTGAGCGTTGGTGACAGTAGTTTACAGTATGAGAATGTCACAATATGCTGTAAGACAGTATAGTTTGTGCAGGTATTTTTACTACAATGTAGTATTAAGTTATGTATGAACCTTGGGTATTTAAATTTTGAAATGTTAAGATTAAGGTAATTGGAAGATCTTTTGACAAATTTAAGTATTGAGTATTGAATATTTAGTTTAGGGTGAGTAGATGATTTTTAAGAAGAGTCTTAAAATTGATGTTCAATCCGGGTTACTTTAGTATTTACTAGTAATGAGTTCCAAATTTTGGGGCCCTTTATGTGCATAGAGTTCTTACATAGTGTGATGTGGACACGGGGTACATCAAAGTGATCTGTGTCTTGTGTAATGGTCGTGCGTCCTATTAAGGTTGGTGAGGAGAAGTTTGAGTGGAGGGTTTATGTTTGAGTGTAGTGTTCTATGTATCTAGTAGGCACAAGAATAAGTATGGATGTTCTTAATGGTGAGTAGTTTTAGACTTCTGAATATTAGTGGAGTATGCTGTCGGGAGTGGGAATTTGTTATCATTCTGACTGCAGCCTTTTACTGGGTTATTAGTGGTCTTAGGTAATTTAATGTTGTTGGCCCCCATGTACAAATTCCATAGGTGAGATAAGGGTAGATGAGTGAGTGATACAGTGCCAGGAGAGCTGATTGTGGAACATAGTATGCTTACTCTCTTAGAGATTTTCTTAAGATTTTTATTTCTACCAGTACATGTACAAGGTATACAGACCATAGCTGACATCAGTGACATACTACTATATTTAAAGCAGCTTGTTATGCAGAGTATTTCGGGCACATTACGTCAGTTTTGTCCCAGGATGCGACCCACACCATTCCACTAACATCCAGGTACCCATTTTACTGATGGGGAACATAGACAACAAGTGGAAAGAAACACGTCCAATGTTTCTTCTCTGGCTGGGAATCGAACCCAGGCCCTCGCCGTGTGAAGCGAGAGCTTTAACCACCAGGCCACCAGAGCCCTCCAGGCCAGCACTACTGCTACCACTACTACTACTTTTACCACTTCTGGTACCACTACTACTAGTACTACTACTATTTACCTTACTGCTAGCAATACTACTACTACTTACCTTACTGCTAGCACTACTATTACTACTACTACTACCACTGCTACAGAGTGAAAGGAGAAGAAAGTTGACGAGAGAGCAGACTCTGGATATAATCTGTCGCACTATGGTATAAGAGGGCACTCCCTCAACTACCTAAAGTCATACCTCAGCAACAGAAGCCAATATGTGTACACAAATGGAGCAAATGCTTCTGCACAGCCAATTACAGTTGGTGTCCCACAGGGAAGTGTCCTTGGCCCTCTTATTTTTTCTCGTTTACATAAATGACCTACCAAATGCATCGCAACTACTCAAACCCATACTGTTTGCAGATGGCACTTCATAGGTCTTCTCTCACAAGAGCCCAGTTATGCTAGCCAATACTGTAAATACCGAATTACAGAAAATATCTACCTGGATGAGGACTAACAAACTTACTCTAAACATTGACAAAACCTACTACATTCAGTTTGGTAACAGAGCTACAGATGTCGCTCTTAACATAATGATAAACGGATCACCTCTCACAAAGCTCACAGAGGGAAAATTCTTAGAAATCCACCTTGATAATAGACTCAAATTTCATACACATATACAACAAATTTCAAAGAAAATCTCCAAAACCGTAGGCATACTTTCGAAGATACGGTACTATGTACCACAGTCAGCCCTCCTGGCCCGATACCACTCTCTTATTTACCCCTATCTCACCTATGGAATTTGTGCATGGGGCTCAACAACAATAAACCATTTCAGACCATTAATTACCCAACAAAAGGCTGCAGTCAGAATGATAACATATTCCCACTACAGGCAGCACACTCCACCAATATTCAAAACTCTGAACCTACTCACCATACAAAACATCCATACTTATTACTGCACCTACTACATTCATAGAACACTTAATTCTGATATAAACCCTCCCCTCAAACGTCTCCTTACCAACCTCAACAGAACACATAACCATTGTGAGGGAAAAGTAGGCGTGAGTGGGGTTAAGGTTGTTCAGGCAACCAAGAACCGTTAGAGAGTTACGTCGCGCACCCCCCCCCCTCTGGCGGGCTGGGGCGAAACTAGTTCTTGGTGTCTGATTTGTTCAACTTTCTACTCCTGGTAGCATTGACCTTACCTGGTGTGGGTTGAAGTTTGGAGAGTCACTTCACCTCCACTCTTCCCTAATCAGGTAGGGTGATCTACCAGGAGTATTACTATTTATTCCTTCCTTTTGTTTGCTGGTTACAAGTAATGATTTTGGCATTTATCAGTCCTTTCCATTCTTAAATGTTATATTATCATGACCCTTGGTAACCAGTTTATTTTTTCTTATTACCAGCTCTGTTCCTGGCGTGGTCATCCAGGACAGACGCCAGATAAAGGAGCAAGACATTTGTTAATGGGACTTATTAACATTATTCTACTACTAATGGCCCTTACCTGTTTAACTTGTGGTGCTCCAACCAAGTGGTAGAGGAGATTCCAAAACATCGGACTATCACCATCCGCCCAGGATAACCTACATCAATAATATCAGAAGATCTATCCAGGGCCTTACCTACTCCTGCCCAACTACAAGAACCGAAGGCCATTTTTTTATTATATTTAAATTTTAAGTAAAATCCTCAAAAGTCCTTATTCTTATTTTTCCTAGTCGTTTCTTTATTTATTTTTCCATTAGTTTCTTTTGTTCAGATGGAAGGCGTTCCACTGACAACCATAACACAAGGCACAGATCACTCTTTGATATTCTTCGTGTCCATCTCGCACTATGCAAAAACTCAATGCACATAAAAGGCCCTAAAATCTGGAATTCACTACCTGTGAATATAAAAGAAACACTGTTTATAAATTCAAGTCTTTTCTTAAAAATCACTTATTCATCCACAACCAAATAAATACTGAATAATTGTATCTCATACATTTTTAACCCCTCAAGGAAGGTTCCTTGATGTTGGTGAGGGGCTCTTGATTTAGGGAATTGGATCTGTGCTCCAGTTCCCCGAATTAAGCCTGAATGCCTTCCACATCCCCCCCCCCAGGCGCTGTATAATCCTATGGGTTTAGCGCTTCCCCTTGATTATAATAATAATAATACATTTTTAACCTGTGACCCAATCATATTTTATTTTTAATTACATTATCTAACAGAATACACCATTCTACTGAATGCTCAGCAACACAGTAAATTACCATATGACCTTCTTTGAAATACTCATTTGCGCTTAATTGTTATCTGTTTACAATAATGTTTACCACTGATTATATCATTGCTTAAGATAAGGTAAGATTTCGTTCGGATTTTTAACCCCGGAGGGTTAGCCACCCAGGATAACCCAAGAAAGTCAGTGCGTCATCGAGGACTGTCTAACTTATTTCCATTGGGGTCCTTAATCTTGTCCCCCAGGATGCGACCCACACCAGTCGACTAACACCCAGGTACCTATTTGCTGCTAGGTGAACAGGACAACAGGTGTAAGGAAACGTGTCGAAATGTTTCTACCCACCGGGAATCGAACCCGGGCCCTCCGTGTGTGAAGCGGGAACTTTAGCCACCGGGCCACCGGTCCAGGCCACCGGTGGCTTAGTTAATCTTAAGTTAATTTTAAGCCTGCCCAGGTTTCATGGGCAGGGATCACCTTGAGCAGTGATTAGAAAATATCTAATGATTTTAGTATTTCAGGATGGGCGTAGAGGTGTGGTTACTTGTGGCAGCACTGATGCTGGCAGCTTGGTTATACTCTCGGTGGCGCCACAACTACTGGTCGTCCCATGGGATTCTCTGCCCTCCTTATCTCCCATTCCTCGGCCACATTCACAAGCGGATTTCGTTATTCCAGTCTCGATGGGATTATTTGGACGAGGTTTGTACTAAGATACTTTTAATTAAATGTCTTGGTAAAGCTTTTAGTGTAAGTAAGTTTATTCAGGTATACACAAATACAGTTACATAGATTATAATACATAGCAGCATAGGTGTAAAGTACCTGGGATAACCCAAAAAAGTCAGACAGTGACTTATTTCCATTGGAGTCTTTTTATCTTATTATTATAATATAAATAAGATAATATCTTATTATAATATAATGGAGATATCTTTTTATTCTATAAAGAAGATAATATCTTATCGTACTATTAACACTATCTACAATACGAGGGTCATTAAGACTACTACACGAGGGTCATTAAGACTACTACACGAGGGTCATTAAGACTACAATACGAGGGTCATTAAGACTATCAACAATACGAGGGTCATTAAGACTACTACACGAGGGTCATTAAGGCTACTACACGAGGGTCATTAAGACTATCAACAATTCGAGGGTCATTAAGACTACTACATGAGGGTCATTAAGACTATCTACTACACGAGGATCATTTAGACTATCTACTACATCTGCTACACGAGGGTCATTAAGACTACTACACGAGGGTCATTAAGACTACTACACGAAGGTCATTAAGACTACTACACGAAGGTCATTAAGACTACTACACGAGGGTCATTAAGACTACCTACAATACGAGGGTCATTAAGACTACTACACGAGAGTCATTAAGACTACTACATGAGGGTCATTAAGACTACCTACAATACGAGGGTCATTAAGACTACTACACGAGGGTCATTAAGACTACTACACGAGGGTCATTAAGACTACTACACGAGGGTCATTAAGACTACTACACGAGGGTCATTAAGACTACCTACAATACGAGGGTCATTAAGACTATCTACAATACGAGGGTCATTAAGACTATCTACAATACGAGGGTCATTAAGACTATCTACAATACGAGGGTCATTAAGACTATCTACAATACGAGGGTCATTAAGACTATCTACAATACGAGGGTCATTAAGACTATCTACAATACGAGGGTCATTAAGACTATCTACAATACGAGGGCCATTAAGACTATCTACAATACGAGGCCCCTCAAGGAAGGTTCCTTGATGTTGGTGAGGGGCTCTTGATTTAGGGAATTGGATCTGTGCTCCAGTTCCCCGAATTAAGCCTGAATGCCTTCCACATCCCCCCCCCCAGGCGCTGTATAATCCTCCGGGTTTAGCGCTTCCCCCTTGATTATAATAATAATACAATACGAGGGTCATTAAGACTATCTACAATACGAGGGTCATTAAGACTATCTACAATACGAGGGTCATTAAGACTATCTACAATACGAGGGTCATTAAGACTATCTACAATACGAGGGTCATTAAGACTATCTACAATACGAGGGTCATTAAGACTATCTACAATACGAGGGCCATTAAGACTATCTACAATACGAGGGTCATTAAGACTATCTACAATACGAGGGTCATTAAGACTATCTACAATACGAGGGTCATTAAGACTATCTACAATACGAGGGTCATTACTAGGAATAAGGTAAAATTGTATGTGTTAGCTAAAAAAATAGAAAATCATTCTCCTCCCTTTCTGTAGCTACATTCATCAGACACCTTTTGGCGCACTTCTTGAACTGGTTCATACTATGACTGACTTTGACATGTGCGGGTAGTGTGTTCCATTCCTTTATTGCTGTACAATAAAAGGTGTTTGAAGCCTGGCCACTGACTGTGGGTACTACAAAGTTGTGCTCTCTCCCCCTAGTACTATGATTACTTTGGTTCCCAACCTTGACAATATTGGCAGCAAGATATTCTGGACACTGTGAGCAATTTTATAAACATGATTTAGCTTCAGTTGTTTTACTCTGTCTTCAACATTCAGCATATCCAACTGCTGTAATTCATCCTGGCCTACATGCTCTCTTGGTCCCAGCCCCAGGATGAATCTTACGATTTTGTTCTGGGTGATTTGCAGTCTTTCAGTTCTTTTTGTCAAGGCAGAGTACCATGACACTGTATAAGGGCTAGACATAGGGTCCTGCGAGCCTCAGTAGGTAGACACTGTGCTTGTCTATAGAGGAGTTTCAGTCTGGCATTCGCTTTCTTTAGTACACTGTTCCCTATCAATTCTCCTGACATGCTTGGGTCAAAGGGGATTCCCAGATATCTTACTGAGGAAACTGAAGTGATGGACTCCCCATTACACTGGACATTAAAATTATTTACTCTTCCCAGTTTGTTTCGTGCCAAAGAGAATGGCTTCAGTTTTCCCGAGGTGTAATGATAGTTTGTTTTCTACTAACCATTTGCTGCAGGACTCCAGTTCCAGTGTTAATACATTAGCTATATCTTTTGGGTCTTTACCTGATACTAACAGAGCACTGTCATCTGCATACAGTAGGAGTTTGCACTTGACACTGATAGGCATGTCATTGACATAACATAAGAATAATAAGGGACCCAGAATATTACCTTGGGGAACTCCACACTCGGTAGCACTCGATGTATGCACAAGGCTTATTCCTCTAAGAAAAAGGAGGAGTAGATGTAAAACAGAAAGAGACAGGCGCTCCCTTTACAGGCGACGGAAAAGAATAACAGAGCGGCTAAAAGAGGTCAATATATCTGAAATGCGTAGGGAGACACTGGTCAGAGAAATAGCAAGCATCGAACTTAAGCTAAAAGAATCCTTTAGGAGTCAGGAATCGCGGGAAGAACTAAAAGCCATAAATGAAATCGAAAGAAACCCAAAGTATTTCTTCTCCTATGCCAAATCAAAATCGAGAACAACGTCCAGTATTGGGCCCCTACTTAAACAAGATGGGTCCTACACAGATGACAACAAGGAAATGAGTGAGCTACTCAAGTCCCAATATGACTCAGTTTTTAGCAAGCCGCTAACCAGACTGAGAGTCGAAGATCAAAATGATTTTTTTATGAGAGAGCAACAAAATTTGATTAACACAAGCCTATCCGATGTTATCCTGACGCCAAATGACTTCGAACAGGCGATAAATGACATGCCCATGCACTCTGCCCCAGGGCCAGACTCATGGAACTCTGTGTTCATCAAGAACTGCAAGAAGCCCCTATCACGAGCCTTTTCCATCCTATGGAGAGGGAGCATGGACACGGGGGTCGTCCCACAGTTACTAAAAACAACAGACATAGCCCCACTCCACAAAGGGGGCAGTAAAGCAACAGAAAAGAACTACAGACCAATAGCACTAACATCCCATATCATAAAAATCTTTGAAAGGGTCCTAAGAAGCAAGATCACCACCCATCTAGAAACCCATCAGTTACACAACCCAGGGCAACATGGGTTTAGAACAGGTCGCTCCTGTCTGTCTCAACTATTGGACCACTACGACAAGGTCCTAAATGCACTAGAAGACAAAAAGAATGCAGATGTAATATATACAGACTTTGCAAAAGCCGTCGACAAGTGTGACCATGGCGTAATAGCGCACAAAATGCGTGCTAAAGGAATAACAGGAAAAGTCGGTCGATGGATCTATAATTTCCTCACTAACAGAACACAGAGAGTAGTCGTCAACAGAGTAAAGTCCGAGGCAGCTACGGTGAAAAGCTCTGTTCCACAAGGCACAGTACTCGCTCCCATCTTGTTCCTCATCCTTATATCCGACATAGACAAGGATGTCAGCCACAGCACCGTGTCTTCCTTTGCAGATGACACCCGAATCTGCATGACAGTGTCTTCCATTGCAGACACTGCAAAGCTCCAGGCAGACATCAACCAAATCTTTCAGTGGGCTGCAGAAAACAATATGAAGTTCAACGATGAGAAATTTCAATTACTCAGATATGGTAAACATGAGGAAATTAAATCTTCATCAGAGTACAAAACAAATTCTGGCCACAAAATAGAGCGAAACACCAACGTCAAAGACCTGGGAGTGATCATGTCGGAGGATCTCACCTTCAAGGACCATAACATTGTATCAATCGCATCTGCTAGAAAAATGACAGGATGGATAATGAGAACCTTCAAAACTAGGGAGGCCAAGCCCATGATGACACTCTTCAGGTCACTTGTTCTATCTAGGCTGGAATATTGCTGCACACTAACAGCACCTTTCAAGGCAGGTGAAATTGCCGACCTAGAAAATGTACAGAGAACTTTCACGGCGCGCATAACGGAGATAAAACACCTCAATTATTGGGAGCGCTTGAGGTTCCTAAACCTGTATTCCCTGGAACGCAGGAGGGAGAGATACATGATTATATACACCTGGAAAATCCTAGAGGGACTAGTACCGAACTTGCACACGAAAATCACCCACTACGAAAGCAAAAGACTTGGCAGACGATGCACCATCCCCCCAATGAAAAGCAGGGGTGTCACTAGCACGTTAAGAGACCATACAATAAGTGTCAGGGGCCCGAGACTGTTCAACTGCCTCCCAGCACACATAAGGGGGATTACCAACAGACCCCTGGCAGTCTTCAAGCTGGCACTGGACAAGCACCTAAAGTCAGTTCCGGATCAGCCGGGCTGTGGCTCGTATGTTGGTTTGCGTGCAGCCAGCAGCAACAGCCTGGTTGATCAGGCTCTGATCCACCAGGAGGCCTGGTCTCAGACCGGGCCGCGGGGGCGTTGACCCCCGGAACTCTCTCCAGGTAAACTCCAGGTACTCCAGGCTATCGGCAGGGGTTGTGATTCTGTTTTGTTGATTTTGACAATTTGTCTCCTGTTGCTAAGGTAGGACTTAAACCAGTCTACAGTACCTATACCGATAACTTGAAGTTTCTTACGTAATATATTGTGATTGACAGTATCGAAGGCCTTTTGCAGGTCTAAGGTTACCATACCTATGAGGTTCCCCGTTGACATTTCAGTTCTCAAGTAATCCATCAGATTAATTAGGGAGGTGTCGGTTGAGTAGGATCTTCTAAACATATTAAGTTTGTGCTGATTTATTTGTCCACAGAGTGAAAATTTGTCTGTCATTCCCAGACACGTGTGCTAGCTGTGTTAAGTGCTGCGGGTTTCGAGTAATTAATGAGTGGTGCAATATTGGTAACTCTCGAGACGAATTTGGCCCCGTGAATGACCTTGAAAATCGCACTGCGACCGTCAGGCCACTACACCCACATTGCCTGTGTCTAGCGAGGTGAATATCCCTTCCTTGTCCCTTCTATTCACCGGTATCCTTTAGCCCATCGCCAGTGTGAAACTCCTGTCAGCTATGAGTATAGCTGATGGTGTTGACGTAGATGATGGTGAAGGCAGATTTGAAACATATTTTAGTAAACAGGCTCGGAAAAAAGAACGAGGCTTCCAGAGAAAGCTTGCTGAAAGCAATACAGTGGGCGCACACCCTCCCAAAGCTGTCAGGTTAGATTTCCCTGACAACACTGATCAAGAGACCAAGTTTAACTGGTTTTTCGAAGCTAGTGTAAACAATCATGAGAAAACGATCAAGTTTGTCCGCGATGAGGATAACTACGTCTTTGTGCCTAATGATTCAGCATTTATAGACAAACTTCTCACTCACGAATATGCCAACATCAAACTCCGAGCTGCCCCACCAAGGGCACCTAAAGTGCTTATTGTCATCTACAACGTCAACAAGCACTTGAATCCTCAATATCTGGCGTCAGAGCAAGTTGCAAGCCCTCGTCGACTTTCCAACGGTCTGATATTAGCTGAGTGGACTGGCCAGGGGACTCTGCCACGCTATATTCACTCCCGTGCAGCCCTCAACAGACGCTATTACATTGCATTGTACAGACCTCCTCAACGTCGATGTTATAAGTGTCAACGCTGGGGCCACATCGCCAGGAAATGCCCATCTAAGTCACACTGGTGTGCAGTGTGTGCCAATGCTCATCCTTCTGAACGGTGTTATGCTATGATCAAACAGCAACAGACTGTTGCTAAACAATGTATCAATTGTAAGACCTCAGGAGTCACAGCAGCTCATGCTGACTGCAGTGTGAGGGCTGATCGCATCGCAGCCAACCGCACTTCACCCTGTACCCCTCATAATGGCCCCCCAGGACTACCAGGTACCTCGGGTCTGAATACTGGCTCATGCCTGCCCTCAGACAATGGGGTTGAGCACCTCACCTGGGGAGCACGTCAACAGACCCCCATCACATCGGCTGTCAATACCAGCCTAGCTGAGTCAGCTGACAGTCAGCCAAATAGCTCAGCTGACCGGGACTTCACGTCTCCAGATGTTCCAAGTCTTGCTCCTGTGGTATACAACCTGATGTCGCGCATAAAAATACTGGAAACACAACAGTTACTCCTGAAACAACAACTTGAACAACACAAGGAAAGATGTGTAGAGTGTACCAATAACAAGATTGTCACAATTTGTGAAAGCAAGTGTAAGGTTGCTGAACAAGGTGGTGGTGGTGTTCTTAATCACAGTAATGACGAATATAATACTTGTGTTGATAACTGTAGTGAGCATCATAACGAAGGCTATGGTGTCAATGATGTTAGTAATAGTGATGACCGTAATATAAGTGGTGGTGAAGAGTGTGATGAGGGCTATGGTGTCTATAATGTTAGTAATAGTGATGAGCATAATTTAAGTGGTGGTGAAGAGTGTGATGAGAGCGGTGGTGTCTATAATGTTAGTAATAGTGATGAGCATAATTTAAGTGGTGGTGAAGAGTGTGATGAGAGTGGTGGTGTCTATAATGTTAGTAATAGTGATGAGCATAATATAAGTGGTGGTGCAGAGTGTGATGAGGTTAGTCACATAGACATTAATGTTGAATACAATACTGTTGACAAATGTAATGAACACAGTGTTGGTAGTGGCGCTGGTGATGACAGTTGTAGTGTTGCGTGTAATGTTAGCGGAGGAGGGAATGTGAGTGGTGGTGGTGTCACCTATCATACATTCACACATAAACAGCGTCATGCTCTGGGTTTACGAAGACTCCCACGAGGCCTTACAACTGGAGGTGCACTTGCAAAACTCATGGACAAGGGTAGCACTGTTGACATTGATAAGGTCTGCTATTTATATGAACAATTTTTTCATTATGCTGAGAAACTCAAGATGATCCCAGGACTACTATAATGGATCAAAACTCGTATAAACTTTCTATATTAAGCTGGAATATTGCATCACTTAGAAAAAGGCTTCCTGAACTTCATCATAAAGTAACCACCGAACCCATTGATGTTGTGTGTCTACAAGAGTGCAGAGTCCCTGAAAAATCCCAACCCCCTAAATTACCATCATTTGTTGCATATAACCTCAAATCTACTAACTCTTGTGTTCTATATATTAAAAAATCACTTCCCCATCAACTTCTTGCACACAAGAAAACAGAGGGGCTACAATATCACGGTGTTAGGATTTATATAGGGAACTCTGCTCTCAACATATTTAACTTGTATGCTCCTGCTGATAAATTTAATTACTTGGAGCTCCCAACTTGTGCTCATTCTGAGCCTACTCTTATTATTGGCGATTACAATGCGAGACACAAAAGCATTGGAAACTCACAGTTTGGTAATCGTAATGGCAATCAACTGTTGTCACTCTTAAACAGTCACGATAATGTCCAAATTGTAGGTGACCTTGAACCCACACATATCTATGGAGGCGTCCTTGATCTGTGCCTGGGCTTCAACATTACTTCTGCCAGTTGTGAGTCTTCCATTGTAACAGATATAGCGTCTGATCATTTCCCTAGGCTAACCTCTCTAGATATTGGTAATACTATCCTTCCTGGTGGGATATTCAAACGGAAACGTTTTAATGTTCCCACAGATCAGCATGATGACTTTGTTGCACATGTGACTGACTGGTATAATTCCTATGAGTGTTCCTCTGTAGAGACCTTTAACAATGATCTTGTGAGCAGTATTCAGAACTACTTAGAGCCGCCACTGCAACCTCTTGGTACTCTAAACCCAACAAACTTCCGTAATAATCATACCTCCTTCAAAAACCATACTTATTACAATGATTCTAAACTTCGTACACTGAAACGTACTGCTCGCAGACTAGGCCTAGCCTATAGAAAACATCGTACCCCTGGAATGCTGAGGCTCTTCCAAACTGCCCTTGCTGCTGCCAGAGAGCGTATGACAGAGCTGCGGCAAACCGACTGGGAAAAATTTGTCAACGGTCTTAATGCTCACACCCCACTTAGCCGGGCATGGAGGGACATAAATAGAATTAAGGGTAAACGAACTGGGCAGATCGCGCACCCTCATCCCTTGCATAGGGCGAATGAGTTAGTCAGTGCTTGGGCTGCTACATCTAGCTATGACAATCTTCCCAGTACCACACAGGCAAAATTAAATGATAAATATGATGCAAGGGAGAGACTTGTTTGCTTTATGCTCAGTAAGGCAGATGATTGCAACATTCCTTTCACTAATTATGAACTTGATGCAGCGCTAACTAAGGGCAACTCCACGTCGCCTGGTGAGGATGGTATTACTTACAACATACTCAGATTGCTGTGTCGAGTACCAGGTAATCCATTACTTGAATTATATAACATGAGCTATGTAACTGGGGAGCTCCCTCAATCTTGGACCAACAGCCTCATCATTCCAATTCCTAAGCCCAATCAACAAAATGCATTTCGCCCAATATCTCTTACTAGCTGCTTGTGTAAAACATTTGAGAGAATGATTCTTAATCGTCTCATGTACAGAATCAAACAATTTTTGTCTCCCCGGTTACATGGTTTCATGCATGGAAGGAGCGTGCATCATTGCATAGCCACCTTTCTCACCCTGCACACTGACAGTTCCTACACTACCTTCCTTGACCTTAAATCCGCTTTCGATGTAGCCAACCGACATGTA
Organism: Cherax quadricarinatus; assembly: GCF_038502225.1. Lineage (NCBI taxonomy): Eukaryota > Metazoa > Arthropoda > Malacostraca > Decapoda > Parastacidae > Cherax > Cherax quadricarinatus. The sequence continues at coordinate 30,724,706 of NC_091336.1, read as the reverse complement.
ATAATTAGTGAACTTGCCAGAATGGATGTTGGAGGATGGCTTCTCCGCTGGATTAAAGGCTACCTGTCCAACAGAAAATCGTCTGTGTTGTTCCAGGGACATAGAAGTGTAACTAAAGACTTTGAATTAGGAACCCCACAGGGAGGTGTGCTCAGTCCCACACTGTTCAATATTCTAATTAATGCATTACTTAATGCTATGCCTAGTCAGCCCCATAATTATGTGATTAGTTTTGCTGATGATATAATGATCCACACCACCGGATTCTCCAACACCCAAAACATTCTTAATCATGTACTAGCCTCGTGTCAGGACCTGGGGTTGATAATCTCTACTGATAAAACAAAGATACTCAATAGGCGTCCTCCTCGACAGAGAGGCACAGTTCGTCAGATCCAATTGCATGATGGGTCTCTTCTAGAATATGTAAGCAGATACAGGTATCTAGGCTTTGAGGTTCCACTACTTGGACCTGTTGTAACAAGACTTTGTCGCCAATACAAAGAACGACTAAGAGCACTTAGAGTTGTGGCAGGGCTTCACCCCAGGTATGGTGCTAATGTTAGAATTGTGAAAATGATGTATCTTGCTTATATTAGATCATTGGTTGATTATGCTGCGCCACTACTTGCTCTTGTGTCTGACTGGAAGCTTGGAGGGCTGGAAAAACTGCAGAACGAAGCAATGAGGATCATCCTAGGATGCCCTCGTACTGCCAAAATTTTAAATATGCAAAAAGAACTTGATATTCCAAGCATCAGAGATCGTGTTACTGAAAGAAATATCCTAATTGGGGTTAATATGCTCAGGCAAGCTCATTCAAACCCCTGCACAGAAGCCCTCCAAACTTTCCTCAGCACTGGTGAACACTCCTCCAGATGGATCGAAAAGACTGGAACCGACCTCCGCATGAATCAGATACATGATCTATGTCAAGTAAGGCAACAGCGGCACTTCTCCGCTCCATGGAATATTACCCCATTCCAAACTACCATTCCTCCATTTCCCCCCAAACTACTTCTTAAATCACAACCAAAACTTCGCCTTGAAGCCAAACATGAGGCCTTAAGCTGTATTGATAACTTAGTCACACAGCACACACTCTCGCAAATTATTTACGTTGATGGTTCTGTTCACCAATCCACTGGTGCAGCTGGTAGTGCTGCTGTTGTCGTACAGAGTGATGGCTCTCTTAAAGAAATTGGAGCACGCATCAATAATTGGGCCTCTACCCTTCAGACAGAACTGTTTGCCATACTCCTTGCACTGAAATGCATCTATGTATCAAAGATTGACAGTTTAATTGTAACTGATTCTCTGTCATCCATAAATGCTCTCAACTCATTAAGCATAAATTGTGGCATGCTTGTGTCAGAAGCCAGACACAGGTATGGTAGGATTGTGGACAGTGGAGTCAGAGTGCACATGCTGTGGATTCCATCTCACATTGGTCTTCAGATGCATGATAGAACTGATAAATTGGCTAAGCTGTATGCTTTCAAAGAGGGAGTAGATTACAATCTTGGCTTGTCAGGTAGTAGTTTGAGAACAATAATACGAAAAGAACTTCAGCTGAATTTTATGGACTTAAGGCTCAGGGAGATTGACACCAGTGAGTCCATCTATCATCATTCTATCATGCAGGAGGAGCCACATGTCTATGGTGCATCCAACAAAATAAGCAGACTCTTGGATGTCACTACCGCCCGGCTCCGGCTGGGTTACAAGTATCTTTGGCAGGTTAAATCACCACCACCAGATGTAGACCAAACGAAATGTAAACTTTGCCAGATGGATTATTGTCACACCCTGCGTCATTATGTACTGGAGTGCGATAAAATTAATGAATTTAGAAACAACTCACTCAGAAGTGTTCAAGAAATGGCTAAGTATTTTATCCACAGTGGTATATTACAGACCATTCTGGAGAAATACCCTGACTTTGCTAGCTGTAAATAAAGCATTACCACATGTGTGCATGTGTGTGTGTGTGTGTGTGTGTGTGTGTGTGTGTGTGTGTGTGTGTGTGTGTGTGTGAGTATGAGTGTGTGTGTGTATGAGTGTGAGTGTGTGTATGAGTGTGTGTGAGTATGAGTGTGTGCGTGTGTGTATGAGTTTGTGTGTGTGTGTGTGTGTGTGTGTTTATGTGTGTGTGTGTATGAATTTGTATGTGTGTGTGTGTGTGTGTGTGTGTGTGTGAGAGAGAGAGAGACTCAGCAATCAACATTTGCACCAATAACTCACTACAGTTGTGACCGGGTGTGGAAGTGTGAATTGCTCATTACTCTAAAATTTGTTCATGATTGCAGCCATGTATAAACGTAAGTAACCATTCTTACAGTATTCATTATCTTTGTAACTTGTGAGTTCATTACCTTTGTAACTTGTGAGTTCATTACCTTGTACCTAGTTCAGCCATCAAAACTTTGGAGCCCGGTCCCTGGACCCATTGTGTACCTCTGTAATCTGTAAATACCTTTGTAACTTGTAATGATTGTGACTAGACCTACCTGGAGTTCATTACCTTTGTAAATTGTGAGTTCATTACCTTTGTAAATTGTGAATTCATTGCCTCTGTAACTTGCTCAGCTATCAAAACTTTGAGGCCCAGTCCCTGGACCCATTATGTACCTCTGTAATCTTTTGACTACCGCCCACAGGATGGGTATGGGGTGCATAATAAACATATTAAACTAACTAAAAACTCTTCTAAAGCCTGAATGATAGAATTTTGGATATACTGAGCATACTAACAGGCCTACTATTTTTCTTGAAGATAGGAGTAACTCTGGCCTCCTTGAACCCCTCCAGTACGGTATTAGTGGTGATGGATAAATTTATTATGTGAGCAATAGGGACTGACAGTTCAGAAGCACCATCTTTTAGGAACTTAGACGGGATGTTATCAGGGCCTGTGCTCTTAGTTGGGTTTAACCTGCTTAGTTCCTTTTGAATAAAGTCATGAGATACACTTACTAGTTGACAACTGTTTGGGGTTACCCCTTTATTGGTATAGTATGTTTGAAAATTATCAGAGTCTGTGTTAAACGTATTTGATGCAGATGGTAGTTTACTTACTAGTGTTGATACAACAGATGTGTAGTAGGAATTAAAGCAATTTGCCACCTTAGATGTTTTGTGGTATACCTCGTTATCAATAGTGAGTACTATATTAGACCTATCTACTGGTTGATGGCTATACCCCAACTGTTTTAGTTGTTGCCAGAGCTTTCTGGGGTTATGCTTATACTCTTCAATTTTTGTGCAATAGTGCTTGCCTTTGCTCCTTTTATAAGTCTCTGTACTCTGTTCCTCACCCTTTGGAATTCATTTAGTGCTGCAATATCCTGTTTGTTTGCTTTAAATCTTTTTAGCAGCTGGTCTCTGAATTTCATATTATCTAATATCTCAGTATTCATCCAGGGTTCAGTTCTTCGTTTAATCCTAACCTCTTTAACTGGTGCAATATTATCAAGGATGGTAGTGAACATTGTTTTGAATTTTTCCCAGGCATCGTTTACGTCCGTGCAACTTGTTATCTCTGTCCAGTCACAATTGTGTAGCCTATTTACCAGTGTTTCTTTACTGTAGTTTCTAGTTGACCTCATTTTTATTGTCCTGTGTAGGCCTATCATATCCCTAGTGATTTTCCTGGTGCAGTAAATGATGAAATGATCACTAAGACCTGTGGTAATGACGCCTGACTGACTAATGTTCTCAGCGCGGTTACAAAGTATGTGGTCAATTAGGGTGGCTGAGAACTGTGTGATCCGGGTTGGTGTATTAATTAGTTGAGTGTAACTATTTAAACCTAGAATTTGCTTATACCTTTTGCATAGCCCGTTATTTTGCTGCTGAAAACAGATATTGAAGTCTCCCAGTATTACTCTCCAAAACAACATATTTGACATAGAAACTTCATATTGATGTGCATTTTCTCTGGGTAAGGTGAAATTATAATATCTGCCTATATGTACAGGTTTACTACAAGTATGGAGGGTCAACTATGAGTGGATTATACGATATGTTTCACCCTGTTCTAATGATTGGCGATCCCGAATTACTCAAGCACATCCTCGTTAAAGATTTTGATCATTTTGTCGACCGTCGGCTGTTTATGGCTGAAGATGGAAGTCTTATCAACGAAATGCTGAGTAACAAGACTGGAGACGAGTGGAGGGCTCTCCGAGCCGTCATGACACCAACCTTCACCTCCGGCAAGATGCGTTCCATGTTCCCTCTCATCTGTGACAAGGCAGACTCTCTTGTATCTTTTACTCTTAAAGAAGCTTCTCAGAAACCTTATGTTGATATGAAGGTAAATTTTGGACGGTTCACAATGGACACTATTGCTTCCTGTGCTTTTGGTATTGAATGTAATTCCTTCACGAGCGAGGTGCCGGAGTTTGCCAAATTGGCAAAAACATTCTTTGATTTTTCATTGATAAGGCTGATAAAATTTACCTTTTTGAATATGTATCCAAAAATTTGCAATGCTATTGGCATTAAAATAGAGCCTTTTAGTGTGAAATTCTTCATAAGTGTGGTAGAGGAGACCATAGCCGCCAGGAAGGCAGGTCAAAAAAGAGGCGATTACTTGGACCTTCTCCTTGCCGCGCGGGACGGTCATCTTACCCAGGAAGTATCCACTACTCACACCCAGTCCACCACTACAGCCACTGAAAACCAAGTGAGCATCACCCACGATTCTAACGCCCTGGAAACAAACAAAACATTCATCACTTCATCTAAACAAGGTCAGTGTTGATATATTATTAGGATTTATAAAATATCCTCAGCAGGTAAACCATGTTGCACTATTAGCCAGACGATAATTGTTCTTTATTGTATTATATAATAATTCTACAGACCATAGCTGACATCAGTGACATACTACTATATAAGCTCCTTCTATGCAGAGCATTTCCTGCAAATTAGGTTAGTTTGGTCCCAGGATGCGACCCACACCAGTCGACTAACACCCAGGTACCCATTTTACTGATGGATGAACATAGACAACCGGTGTAAGGAAACACCCTTGCCAGGAATTGAACCCGGACCCTCAGCGTGTGAAGGGAGAGCGTTTGCCAGCAGGCCCATGGCCTGGTGGCCTCCTTAATTAAGTCAAACAACTTTTTCTAGTAATCACTCACTCCTCCGTACACCCACTAGGCCTGACTGTAATAAAAAGTTGTTTAACATGAAAGATAAGGCCTACGACGAGATCTGTCACAATTAATATGTGAATATTAGCTTTTTGTGATGTAAGTAAATGAGTGAATCAACAATCAAATGTTCTTCACCAAGCAACCAGATTTTCATTTATTATTTTATTCATATGGATGGATGCGCTATCCATAGTGGTGTCACAGCGCCTGGGAAAGACATCAAGATTGACCCAAGGAAAGAAAAGTTAGCGCCAGTTCCTTACTTTAAGAGCTCTTCACCAACATCTAGACACCGCGTTGAGAGGACAAGTAACCACATCTTACATAGTTTCTTTTATTTCCCTACAAAAGATGTAGCAGTCTGGTACATAGTGTACTCTACAGTACTGCGTTACGTTGTGAAGCAGTCACAACACTCTCTCTAATAAGACTATTGCTTCCCATGTTTCGAGAGGCTGCTGTATTGATTTTAAAGATAGTTAAAATATGTGGGTGTAGCAGAGACTGCTCCTTCTCTCTGCTATCAGGATAATGTTAAGTGAGTGTAACACAGACTGCTCCTTCTCTCTACTATCAGGATAATGTTAACTGAGTGTAGCACAGACTGCTCCTTCTCTCTGCTATCAGGATAATGTTAAGTGAGTGTAGCAGAGACTGCTCCTTCTCTCTGCTATCAGGATAATGTTAAGTGAGTGTAGCACAGACTGCTCCTTCTCTCTGCTATCAGGATAATGTTAACTGAGTGTAGCACAGACTGCTCCTTCTCTCTGCTATCAGGATAATGTTAAGTGAGTGTAGCAGAGACTGCTCCTTCTCTCTGCTATCAGGATAATGTTAAGTGAGTGTAGCAGAGACTGCTCCTTCTCTCTGCTATCAGGATAATGTTAAGTGAGTGTAGCAGAGACTGCTCCTTCTCTCTGCTATCAGGATAATGTTAAGTGAGTGTAGCAGAGACTGCTCCTTCTCTCTGCTATCAGGATAATGTTAAGTGAGTGTAGCAGAGACTGCTCCTTCTCTCTGCTATCAGGATAATGTTAAGTGAGTGTAGCAGAGACTGCTCCTTCTCTCTGCTATCAGGATAATGTTAAGTGAGTGTAGCAGAGACTGCTCCTTCTCTCTGCTATCAGGATTATGTTAAGTGAGTGTAGCAGAGACTGCTCCTTCTCTCTGCTATCAGGATAATGTTAAGTGAGTGTAGCAGAGACTGCTCCTTCTCTCTGCTATCAGGATTATGTTAAGTGAGTGTAGCAGAGACTGCTCCTTCTCTCTGCTATCAGGATTATGTTAAGTGAGTGTAGCAGAGACTGCTCCTTCTCTCTGCTATCAGGATTATGTTAAGTGAGTGTAGCAGAGACTGCTCCTTCTCTCTGCTATCAGGATTATGTTAAGTGAGTGTAGCAGAGACTGCTCCTTCTCTCTGCTATCAGGATTATGTTAAGTGAGTGTAGCAGAGACTGCTCCTTCTCTCTGCTATCAGGATTATGTTAAGTGAGTGTAGCAGAGACTGCTCCTTCTCTCTGCTATCAGGATTATGTTAAGTGAGTGTAGCAGAGACTGCTCCTTCTCTCTGCTATCAGGATTATGTTAAGTGAGTGTAGCAGAGACTGCTCCTTCTCTCTGCTATCAGGATTATGTTAAGTGAGTGTAGCAGAGCCTGCTCCTTCTCTCTGCTATCAGGATTATGTTAAGTGAGTGTAGCAGAGACTGCTCCTTCTCTCTGCTATCAGGATTATGTTAAGTGAGTGTAGCAGAGCCTGCTCCTTCTCTCTGCTATCAGGATTATGTTAAGTGAGTGTAGCAGAGACTGCTCCTTCTCTCTGCTATCAGGATTATGTTAAGTGAGTGTAGCAGAGACTGCTCCTTCTCTCTGCTATCAGGATTATGTTAAGTGAGTGTAGCAGAGACTGCTCCTTCTCTCTGCTATCAGGATTATGTTAAGTGAGTGTAGCAGAGACTGCTCCTTCTCTCTGCTATCAGGATTATGTTAAGTGAGTGTAGCAGAGACTGCTCCTTCTCTCTGCTATCAGGATTATGTTAAGTGAGTGTAGCAGAGCCTGCTCCTTCTCTCTGCTATCAGGATTATGTTAAGTGAGTGTAGCAGAGACTGCTCCTTCTCTCTGCTATCAGGATTATGTTAAGTGAGTGTAGCAGAGCCTGCTCCTTCTCTCTGCTATCAGGATTATGTTAAGTGAGTGTAGCAGAGACTGCTCCTTCTCTCTGCTATCAGGATAATGTTAACTGAGTGTAGCACAGACTGCTCCTTCTCTCTGCTATCAGGATAATGTTAAGTGAGTGTAGCAGAGACTGCTCCTTCTCTCTGCTATCAGGATAATGTTCAGTGAGTGTAGCAGAGACTGCTCCTTCTCTCTGCTATCAGGATAATGTTAAGTGAGTGTAGCAGAGACTGCTCCTTCTCTCTGCTATCAGGATAATGTTAAGTGAGTGTAGCACAGACTGCTCCTTCTCTCTGCTATCAGGATAATGTTAAGTGAGTGTAGCAGAGACTGCTCCTTCTCTCTGCTATCAGGATAATGTTAAGTGAGTGTAGCACAGACTGCTCCTTCTCTCTGCTATCAGGATTATGTTAAGTGAGTGTAGCAGAGCATATTCCTTCTCTCTGCTATCAGGATAATGTTAAGTGAGTGTAGCAGAGACTGCTCCTTCTCTCTGCTATTAGGATAATGTTAAGTGAGTGTAGCAGAGACTGCTCCTTCTCTCTGCTATCAGGATTATGTTAAGTGAGTGTAGCAGAGCCTGCTCCTTCTCTCTGCTATCAGGATATTGTTAAGTGAGTGTAGCAGAGACTGTTCCTTCTCTCTGCTATCAGGATAATGTTAAGTGAGTGTAGCAGAGACTGCTCCTTCTCTGCTATCAGGATTATGTTAAGTGAGTGTAGCAGAGCATATTCCTTCTCTCTGCTATCAGGATAATGTTAAGTGAGTGTAGCAGAGACTGTTCCTTCTCTCTGCTATGAGGATAATGTTAAGTGAGTGTAGCAGAGACTGCTCCTTCTCTCTGCTATCAGGATAATGTTAAGTGAGTTTAGCAGAGACTTCCACGTCTCTGTTAGTAAGGACAAAATACTTTCCATCCATCCACCAAGGCTGCAGCAACTCTCAACTGTGTCCCACATGAGCATTAAGAAAGACATTATCACTTATTCAATTCCCATAATATCGAATTAACCTTCAACTCACACTCGAGGAAGAACTCTTTACACTAAACCAAATTGCAACTTACTGATGTTGATGTATCTTGGAGACTTGTAGGATTTTAGGAGCACTTGGGTCACGATGTCCTTCCTTCAGTGCCCACCGTCTCACCTTCCCAAGTAGTTCCGGGATCCTAAATTAGGAACAAATGGTTCCTGTATATTTATAATGAAAATTTACGCCAATAAAACTTTTAAGTTGATTGTATAATTAAGAATTTAAGTGGACTTGACTGATTTGAGAATTTTGTTTGATATATTATTTTACAATTATTAAGCACATAATCGTATATTATAACAAATTAATACATCTACCAATTTATTACACTGTATATCCCGATACCTCTTACAGGCAAACTGAATACAAAATTGGCCAACCTCTACTAACCTCACTTGTTGTGTGGGGTTTAAATAACACCAGGAAGTGTATATTAATATTATATTGCACAAGATAGAACCAACATCACGTCAACCAGTTACGGCTTCCCATATTCCATCCATATCAACATTATGGTTTTGTGGATGAATGGTTTAGAGAACCGACATGTTGATAAATTAGACACATGGGTATCAATAAAGATACCCAAGAGTTGCACATGTGTCTAATTTATTATCATTATGGTTTTGTTTAATTATATAACTGGATCCTTCCACGTGTATTTCCTCTTCACTTGTCATGTAGTACGAAATTCGCAGATATTTCTATCGGCCACTATTACGGTGCCCGGTGACCTGGTGGCAAAACTTTCGCTTCACCCGCCGAAGGAGTAGAAACATTGGGCGTGTTTCTTTACACTGGTTGTCCCTGGTCACCCATCAGTAAAATGGGTACCTGGGTGTTAGTGGACTGGTGTGGGTCGCATCCTGGGACAAAACTGACCTAATTTGCAGTTAATGCTCAATATAACAAGGTACTTTGTATATAGTAGTATGTCATTGATGTCAGCTATCGTCTGTATACCTTGTACATGTACTGGTAGTAAATAAGATTATTATTATTATTATTATTATTATTATTATTAAATCAGAATAAACATTCAAAGTTAGTTACCATCCCGTACCTCCATCTTCGTTGCTTCTCTCCCATCTTCCACACACATATTTATTTAAATTTAATAACAATTCTGGAAGTTTAACATAATTACCTTAACAAAACACTAATTCTTTTCATATTACAATAATTCCACTTTACTTAATTAACTTACTGCAATATGTAAGTTAATTATATAAGATACGTTGGTTCCTATGTGACTTATTAACATTCAAAAGTTATATCAACTTTATATAAACATTACTATCGCTAATAATTATTGTATAAAAATCATGGAAAATTTCTCAAAATTTTCCAAAAGAATAATTTTTGTTAATGTTCTGGATGTGTTAATTAACCAAAATATATTGTAGCTGCGTGTAAATAAATATATTTACTTGTAAATATATATACTTTCAACGTGATTTATATATTTTTTCTATAATTTGCGAACTTGCTTTGTATAATTCACAAAGACGATTCTTTCCCCGAGCCTAGTACCGGGGGAGACGGAACTGGAGGAGCAGGGCGTGACTCTCTCCCCGAGCCTAGTACCGGGGAGACGGAACTGGAGGAGCAGGGCGTGACTCTCTCCCCGAGCCTAGTACCGGGGAGACGGAACTGGAGGAGCAGGGTGTGACTCTCTCCCCGAGCCTAGTACCGTGGAGACGGAACTGGAGAGGAGCAGGGCGTGACTCTCTCCCCGAGCCTAGTACCGGAGAGACGGAACTGGAGAGGAGCAGGGCGTGACTCTCTCCCCGAGCCTAGTACCGTGGAGACGGAACTGGAGGAGCAGGGCGTGACTCTCTCCCCGAGCCTAGTACCGTGGAGACGGAACTGGAGGAGCAGGGCGTGACTCTCTCCCCGAGCCTAGTACCGTGGAGACGGAACTGGAGGAGCAGGGCGTGACTCTCTCCCCGAGCCAAGTACCGGGGAGACGGAACTGGAGGAGCAGGGCGTGACTCTCTCCCCGAGCCAAGTACCGGGGAGACGGAACTGGAGGAGCAGGGCGTGACTCTCTCCCCGAGCCTAGTACCGGGGAGACGGAACTGGAGGAGCAGGGCGTGACTCTCTCCCCGAGCCTAGTACCGGGGAGACGGAACTGGAGAGGAGCAGGGCGTGACTCTCTCCCCGAGCCTAGTACCGGGGAGACGGAACTGGAGGAGCAGGGCGTGACTCTCTCCCCGAGCCTAGTACCGGGGAGACGGAACTGGAGGAGCAGGGCGTGACTCTCTCCCCGAGCCTAGTACCGGGGAGACGGAACTGGAGAGGAGCAGGGTTAAATCCGAGTGGGGATCTGTAACAAGTGGCGTTCCACAGGGATCAGTCTTGGGCCCGTTGTTGTTTATAATATATATCAATGATCTTGATGAGGGAATTACTAGTGATATGAGCAAATTCGCCGATGACACAAAGATAGGTAGGATAATTGATTCAAACGTAGATGTTAGGGAACTTCAGGAGGATTTAAACAAACTCTATTCTTGGTCAGAAAAGTGGCAGATGCAGTTCAATGTAGATAAGTGCAAGGTTCTGAAGCTTGGGAGTGCCCATAACCCTAGTACTTATAAATTAAATGATGTAGAACTTAGCCATACAGATTGCGAAAAGGACTTGGGGGTTATGGTGAGCAGCAACCTTAAACCAAGACAGCAATGCCTAAGCGTACGTAATAAGGCAAATAGATTACTGGGATTTATATCAAGAAGTGTAAGCAACAGAAGTCCAGAGGTCATACTGCAGCTTTATACATCATTAGTAAGGCCTCACCTTGATTATGCAGCTCAGTTCTGGTCTCCGTATTACAAAATGGACATAAATTCGTTAGAAAACATTCAGCGTAGGATGACTAAATTAATACATAGCATCAGAAATCTTCCTTATGAAGAAAGATTGAAGACTCTTAAGTTACATTCACTTGTTAGACGAAGAATGAGGGGAGACCTGATCGAAGTGTATAAGTGGAAGATAGGTATTAATAAAGGGGATATTAATAAGGTCTTGAGGATGTCTCTCCAAGAGAGAACCCGCAGTAATGGATTTAAATTAGATAAGTTTAGATTTAGAAAGGACATAGGAAAGTATTGGTTTGGAAATAGGGTAGTTGATGAGTGGAACAGTCTACCTAGTTGGGTTATTGAGGCTAGGACTTTGGGTAGTTTCAAATCTAGGTTGGATAAGTACATGAGTGGGAAGGGTTGGATTTGAGTGGGACTTTCACATCAGAGCTTATTTCTTGGGTAGCATTGAAAATTGGGTTGGGTAAATGTTTTGTTAGTGGGATGAATTGTAAAGGACCTGCCTAGTATGGGCCAGCAGGCCTCCTGCAGTGTTCCTCCTTTCTTATGTTCTTATGTTCTTATGACTCTCTCCCCGAGCCTAGTACCGGGGAGACGGAACTGGAGGAGCAGGGCGTGACTCTCTCCCCGAGCCAAGTACCGGGGAGACGGAACTGGAGGAGCAGGGCGTGACTCTCTCCCCGAGCCTAGTACCGGGGAGACGGAACTGGAGGAGCAGGGCGTGACTCTCTCCCCGAGCCTAGTACCGGGGAGACGGAACTGGAGGAGCAGGGCGTGACTCTCTCCCCGAGCCTAGTACCGGGGAGACGGAACTGGAGGAGCAGGGCGTGACTCTCTCCCCGAGCCTAGTACCGGGGAGACGGAACTGGAGCAGCAGGGCGTGACTCTCTCCCCGAGCCTAGTACCGGGGAGACGGAACTGGAGGAGCAGGGCGTGACTCTCTCCCCGAGCCTAGTACCGTAGAGACGGAACTGGAGGAGCAGGGCGTGACTCTCTCCCCGAGCCTAGTACCGGGGAGACGGAACTGGAGGAGCAGGGCGTGACTCTCTCCCCGAGCCTAGTACCGGGGAGACGGAACTGGAGGAGCAGGGCGTGACTCTCTCCCCGAGCCTAGTACCGGGGAGACGGAACTGGAGGAGCAGGGCGTGACTCTCTCCCCGAGCCCAGTACCGGGGAGACGCAACTGGAGGAGCAGGGCGTGATTCTCTCCCCGAGCCTAGTACCGGGGAGACGGAACTGGAGGAGCAGGGCGTGACTCTCTCCCCGAGCCTAGTACCGGGGAGACGGAATGGAGGAGCAGGGCGTGACTCTCTCCCCGAGCCAAGTACCGGGGAGACGGAACTGGAGGAGCAGGGCGTGACTCTCTCCCCGAGCCTAGTACCGTGGAGACGGAACTGGAGGAGCAGGGTGTGATTCTCTCCCCGAGCCTAGTACCGGGGAGACGGAACTGGAGGAGCAGGGCGTGACTCTCTCCCCGAGCCTAGTACCGGGGAGACGGAACTGGAGGAGCAGGGCGTGACTCTCTCCCCGAGCCTAGTACCGGGGAGACGGAACTGGAGGAGCAGGGCGTGATTCTCTCCCCGAGCCTAGTACCGGGGAGACGGAACTGGAGGAGCAGGGCGTGACTCTCTCCCCGAGCCTAGTACCGGGGAGACGGAACTGGAGGAGCAGGGCGTGATTCTCTCCCCGAGCATAGTACCGGGGAGACGGAACTGGAGGAGCAGGGCGTGACTCTCTCCCTGAGCCTAGTACCGTGGGGACGGAACTGGAGGAGCAGGGCGTGACTCTCTCCCCGAGCCTAGTACCGGGGAGACGGAACTGGAGGAGCAGGGCGTGACTCTCTCCCCGAGCCTAGTACCTTGGGGACGGAACTGGAGGAGCAGGGCGTGACTCTCTCCCCGAGCCTAGTACTGTGGGGACGGAACTGGAGGAGCAGGGCGTGACTCTCTCCCCGAGCCTAGTACCGGGGAGACGGAACTGGAGGAGCAGGGCGTGACTCTCTCCCCGAGCCTAGTACCGGGGAGACGGAACTGGAGAGGAGCAGGGCGTGACTCTCTCCCCGAGCCTAGTACCGGGGAGACGGAACTGGAGGAGCAGGGCGTGACTCTCTCCCCGAGCCAAGTACCGGGGAGACGGAACTGGAGGAGCAGGGCGTGACTCTCTCCCCGAGCCTAGTACCGGGGAGACGGAACTGGAGGAGCAGGGCGTGACTCTCTCCCCGAGCCTAGTACCGGGGAGACGGAACTGGAGGAGCAGGGCGTGACTCTCTCCCCGAGCCTAGTACCGGGGAGACGGAACTGGAGGAGCAGGGCGTGACTCTCTCCCCGAGCCTAGTACCGGGGAGACGGAACTGGAGGAGCAGGGCGTGACTCTCTCCCCGAGCCTAGTACCGGGGAGACGGAACTGGAGGAGCAGGGCGTGACTCTCTCCCCGAGCCTAGTACCGTGGAGACGGAACTGGAGGAGCAGGGCGTGACTCTCTCCCCGAGCCTAGTACCGGGGAGACGGAACTGGAGGAGCAGGGCGTGACTCTCTCCCCGAGCCTAGTACCGGGGAGACGGAACTGGAGGAGCAGGACGTGACTCTCTCCCCGAGCCTAGTACCGGGGAGACGGAACTGGAGGAGCAGGGCGTGACTCTCTCCCCGAGCCTAGTACCGGGGAGACGGAACTGGAGGAGCAGGGCGTGACTCTCTCCCCGAGCCTAGTACCGTGGAGACGGAACTGGAGGAGCAGGGCGTGACTCTCTCCCCGAGCCTAGTACCGGGGAGACGGAACTGGAGGAGCAGGGCGTGACTCTCTCCCCGAGCCTAGTACCGGGGAGACGGAACTTGCGGAGCAGGGCGTGACTCTCTCCCCGAGCCTAGTACCGGGGAGACGGAACTGGAGGAGCAGGGCGTGACTCTCTCCCCGAGCCTAGTACCGGGGAGACGGAACTGGAGGAGCAGGGCGTGACTCTCTCCCCGAGCCTAGTAACGGGGAGACGGAACTGGAGGAGCAGGGGGTGACTCTCTCCCCGAGCCTAGTACCGGGAAGACAGAACTGGAGGAGCAGGGCGTGACTCTCTCCCCGAGCCTAGTACCGGGGAGACGGAACTGGAGGAGCAGGGCGTGACTCTCTCCCCGAGCCTAGTACCGGGGAGACGGAACTGGAGGAGCAGGGCGTGACTCTCTCCCCGAGCCTAGTACCGGGGAGACGGAACTGGAGGAGCAGGGCGTTACTCTCTCCCCGAGCCTAGTACCGGGGAGACGGAACTGGAGCAGCAGGGCGTGACTCTCTCCCCGAGCCTAGTACCGGGGAGACGGAACTGGAGGAGCAGGGCGTGACTCTCTCCCCGAGCCTAGTACCGTAGAGACGGAACTGGAGGAGCAGGGCGTGACTCTCTCCCCGAGCCTAGTACCGGGGAGACGGAACTGGAGGAGCAGGGCGTGACTCTCTCCCCGAGCCTAGTACCGGGGAGACGGAACTGGAGGAGCAGGGCGTGACTCTCTCCCCGAGCCTAGTACCGGGGAGACGGAACTGGAGGAGCAGGGCGTGACTCTCTCCCCGAGCCCAGTACCGGGGAGACGCAACTGGAGGAGCAGGGCGTGATTCTCTCCCCGAGCCTAGTACCGGGGAGACGGAACTGGAGGAGCAGGGCGTGACTCTCTCCCCGAGCCTAGTACCGGGGAGACGGAATGGAGGAGCAGGGCGTGACTCTCTCCCCGAGCCAAGTACAGGGGAGACGGAACTGGAGGAGCAGGGCGTGACTCTCTCCCCGAGCCTAGTACCGTGGAGACGGAACTGGAGGAGCAGGGTGTGATTCTCTCCCCGAGCCTAGTACCGGGGAGACGGAACTGGAGGAGCAGGGCGTGACTCTCTCCCCGAGCCTAGTACCGGGGAGACGGAACTGGAGGAGCAGGGCGTGACTCTCTCCCCGAGCCTAGTACCGGGGAGACGGAACTGGAGGAGCAGGGCGTGATTCTCTCCCCGAGCCTAGTACCGGGGAGACGGAACTGGAGGAGCAGGGCGTGACTCTCTCCCCGAGCCTAGTACCGGGGAGACGGAACTGGAGGAGCAGGGCGTGATTCTCTCCCCGAGCCTAGTACCGGGGAGACGGAACTGGGGGAGCAGGGCGTGACTCTCTCCCCGAGCCTAGTACCGTGGGGACGGAACTGGAGGAGCAGGGCGTGACTCTCTCCCCGAGCCTAGTACCGTGGAGACGGAACTGGAGGAGCAGGGCGTGACTCTCTCCCCGAGCCTAGTACCTTGGGGACGGAACTGGAGGAGCAGGGCGTGACTCTCTCCCCGAGCCTAGTACTGTGGGGACGGAACTGGAGGAGCAGGGCGTGACTCTCTCCCCGAGCCTAGTACCGTGGAGACGGAACTGGAGGAGCAGGGCGTGATTCTCTCCCCGAGCCTAGTACTGGGGAGACGGAACTGAAGGAGCAGGGCGTGACTCTCTCCCCGAGCCTAGTACCGGGGAGACGGAACTGGAGGAGCAGGGCGTGACTCTCTCCCCGAGCCTAGTACCGGGGAGACGGAACTGCAGGAGCAGGGCGTGACTCTCTCCCCGAGCCTAGTACCGGGGAGACGGAACTGAAGGAGCAGGGCGTGACTCTCTCCCCGAGCCTAGTACCGGGGAGACGGAACTGGAGGAGCAGGGCGTGACTCTCTCCCCGAGCCTAGTACCGTGGAGACGGAACTGGAGGAGCAGGGCGTGACTATCCGAGCGTAGTACCTGGGAGACGGAACTGGAGGTGCAGGGCGTGACTCTCTCCCCGAGCCTACTACCGGGGAGACGGAACTGGAGGAGCAGGGCGTGACTCTCTCCCCGAGCCTAGTACCGGGGAGAGGGAACTGGAGGAGAAGGGCGTGACTCTCTCCCCGAGCCAAGTACCGGGGAGACGGAACTGGAGGAGCAGGGTGTGACTCTCTCCCCGAGCCTAGTACCGGGGAGACGGAACTGGAGGAGCAGGGCGTGACTCTCTATCCGAGCCTAGTACCGGGGAGACGGAACTGAAGGAGCAGGGTGTGACTCTCTCCCCGAGCCTAGTACCGGGGAGACAGAACTGGAGGAGCAGGGCGTGACTCTCTCCCCGAGCCTAGTACCGGGGAGAGGGAACTGGAGGAGCAGGGCGTGACTCTCTCCCCAAGCCAAGTACCGGGGAGACGGAACTGGAGGAGCAGGGCGTGACTCTCTCCCCGAGCCTAGTACCGTGGAGACGGAACTGGAGGAGCAGGGCGTGACTCTCTATCCGAGCCTAGTACCGGGGAGACGGAACTGGAGGAGCAGGGCGTGACTCTCTCCCCGAGCCTAGTACCGGGGAGAGGGAACTGGAGGAGCAGGGCGTGACTCTCTCCCCGAGCCAAGTACCGGGAAGACGGAACTGGAGGAGCAGGGAATGACTCTCTCCCAGAGCCTAGTACCAGGGAGACGGAACTGGAGGAGCAGGGCGTGACACTCTCCCTGAGCCTAGTACCGTGGAGACGGAACTGGAGGAGCAGGGCGTGACTCTCTCCCCTAGCCAAGTACCGGGGAGACGGAACTGGAGGAGCAGGGCGTGACTCTCTCCCCGAGCCTAGTACCTGGGAGACGGAACTGGAGGACCAGGGCGTGACTCTCTCCCCGAGCCTAGTAGAGGGGAGACGGAACTGGAGGAGCAGGGCGTGACTCTCTCCCCGAGCCTAGTACCGGGGAGATGGAACTGGAGGAGCAGGGCGTGACTCTCTCCCCGAGCCTAGTACCGGGGAGACGGAACTGAAGGAGCAGGGCGTGACTCTCTCCCCGAACCTAGTACCGGGGAGACGGAACTGGAGGAGCAGGGCGTGACTCTCTCCCAGAGCCAAGTACCGGGGAGACGGACCTGGAGGAGCAGGGCGTGACTCTCTCCCCGAGCCTACTACCGTGGAGACGGAACTGGAGGAGCAGGGCGTGACTCTCTCCCCGAGCCTAGTACCGGGGAGACGGAACTGGAGGAGCAGGGCGTGACTCTCTCCCCGAGCCTAGTACCCGGGAGACGGAACTGGAGGAGCAGAGCGTGACTCTCTCCCCGAGCCTAGTACCGGGGAGACGGAACTGGAGGAGCAGGGCGTGACTCTCTCCCCGAGCCTAGTACCGGGGAGACGGAACTGGAGGAGCAGGGCGTGACTCTCTCCCCGAGCCTAGTACCGTGGAGACGGAACTGGAGGAGCAGGGCGTGACTATCCGAGCCTAGTACCGGGGAGACGGAACTGGAGGAGCAGGGCGTGACTCTCTCCCCGAGCCTACTACCGGGGAGACGGAACTGGAGGAGCAGGGTGTGACTCTCTCCCCGAGCCTAGTACCGGGGATAGGGAACTGGAGGAGCAGGGCGTGACTCTCTCCCCGAGCCAAGTACCGGGGAGACGGAACTGGAGGAGCAGGGTGTGACTCTCTCCCCGAGCCTAGTACCGGGGATAGGGAACTGGAGGAGCAGGGCGTGACTCTCTCCCCGAGCCTAGTACCGTGGAGAGGGAACTGGAGGAGCAGGGCGTGACTCTCTATCCGAGCCTAGTACCGGGGATAGGGAACTGGAGGAGCAGGGCGTGACTCTCTCCCCGAGCCTAGTACCGGGGAGAGGGAACTGGAGGAGCAGGGCGTGACTCTCTCCCCGAGCCAAGTACCGGGAAGACGGAACTGGAGGAGCAGGGAATGACTCTCTCCCAGAGCCTAGTACCGGGGAGACGGAACTGGAGGAGCAGGGCGTGACACTCTCCCTGAGCCTAGTACCGTGGAGACGGAACTGGAGGAGCAGGGCGTGACTCTCTCCCCTAGCCAAGTACCGGGGAGACGGAACTGGAGGAGCAGGGCGTGACTCTCTCCCCGAGCCTAGTACCGGGGAGACGGAACTGGAGGAACAGGGCGTGACTCTCTCCCCGAGCCTAGTAGAGGGGAGACGGAACTGGAGGAGCAGGGCGTGACTCTCTCCCCGAGCCTAGTACCGGGGAGACGGAACTGGAGGAGCAGGGCGTGACTCTCTCCCCGAGCCTAGTACCGGGGAGACGGAACTGAAGGAGCAGGGCGTGACTCTCTCCCCGAACCTAGTACCGGGGAGACGGAACTGGAGGAGCAGGGCGTGACTCTCTCCCCGAGCCAAGTAACGGGGAGACGGAACTGGAGGAGCAGGGCGTGACTCTCTCCCCGAGCCTACTACCGTGGAGACGGAACTGGAGGAGCAGGGCGTGACTCTCTCCCCGAGCCTAGTACCGGGGAGACGGAACTGGAGGAGCAGGGCGTGACTCTCTCCCCGAGCCTAGTACCGAGGAGACGGAACTGGAGGAGCAGGGCGTGACTCTCTCCCCGAGCCTAGTACCGGGGAGACAGAACTGGAGGAGCAGGGCGTGACTCTCTCCCCGAGCGTAGTACCGGGGAGAGGGAACTGGAGGAGCAGGGCGTGACTCTCTCCCCGAGCCAAGTACCGGGGAGACGGAACTGGAGGAGCAGGGCGTGACTCTCTCCCCGAGCCTAGTACCGTGGAGACGGAACTGGAGGAGCAGGGCGTGACTCTCTATCCGAGCCTAGTACCGGGGAGACGGAACTGGAGGAGCAGGGCGTGACTCTCTCCCCGAGCCTAGTACCGGGGAGAGGGAACTGGAGGAGCAGGGCGTGACTCTCTCCCCGAGCCAAGTACCGGGAAGACGGAACTGGAGGAGCAGGGAATGACTCTCTCCCAGAGCCTAGTACCGGGGAGACGGAACTGGAGGAGCAGGGAGTGACACTCTCCCTGAGCCTAGTACCGTGGAGACGGAACTGGAGGAGCAGGGCGTGACTCTCTCCCCTAGCCAAGTACCGGGGAGACGGAACTGGAGGAGCAGGGCGTGACTCTCTCCCCGAGCCTAGTACCGGGGAGACGGAACTGGAGGAACAGGGCGTGACTCTCTCCCCGAGCCTAGTAGAGGGGAGACGGAACTGGAGGAGCAGGGCGTGACTCTCTCCCCGAGCCTAGTACCGGGGAGACGGAACTGGAGGAGCAGGGCGTGACTCTCTCCCCGAGCCTAGTACCGGGGAGACGGAACTGAAGGAGCAGGGCGTGACTCTCTCCCCGAACCTAGTACCGGGGAGACGGAACTGGAGGAGCAGGGCGTGACTCTCTCCCCGAGCCAAGTACCGGGGAGACGGTACTAGAGGAGCAGGGCGTGACTCTCTCCCCGAGCCTACTACCGTGGAGACGGAACTGGAGGAGCAGGGCGTGACTCTCTCCCCGAGCCTAGTACCGGGGAGACGGAACAGGAGGAGCAGGGCGTGACTCTCTCCCCGAGCCTAGTACCGGGGAGACGGAACTGGAGGAGCAGGGCGTGACTCTCTCCCCGAGCCTAGTACCGGGGAGACGGAACTGGAGGAGCAGGGCGTGACTCTCTCCCCGAGCCTAGTACCGGGGAGACGGAACTGGAGGAGCAGGGCGTGACTCTCTCCCCGAGCCTAGTACCGTGGAGACGGAACTGGAGGAGCAGGGCGTGACTATCCGAGCCTAGTACCGGGGAGACGGAACTGGAGGAGCAGGGCGTGACTCTCTCCCCGAGCCTACTACCGGGGAGACGGAACTGGAGGAGCAGGGCGTGACTCTCTCCCCGAGCCTAGTACCGGGGAGAGGGAACTGGAGGAGCAGGGCGTGACTCTCTCCCCGAGCCAAGTACCGGGGAGACGGAACTGGAGGAGCAGGGTGTGACTCTCTCCCCGAGCCTAGTACCGGGGAGACGGAACTGGAGGAGCAGGGCGTGACTCTCTATCCGAGCCTAGTACCGGGGAGACGGAACTGAAGGAGCAGGGTGTGACTCTCTCCCCGAGCCTAGTACCGGGGAGACAGAACTGGAGGAGCAGGGCGTGACTCTCTCCCCGAGCGTAGTACCGGGGAGAGGGAACTGGAGGAGCAGGGCGTGACTCTCTCCCCAAGCCAAGTACCGGGGAGACGGAACTGGAGGAGCAGGGCGTGACTCTCTCCCCGAGCCTAGTACCGTGGAGAGGGAACTGGAGGAGCAGGGCGTGACTCTCTATCCGAGCCTAGTACCGGGGAGAGGGAACTGGAGGAGCAGGGCGTGACTCTCTCCCCGAGCCTAGTACCGGGGAGAGGGAACTGGAGGAGCAGGGCGTGACTCTCTCCCCGAGCCAAGTACCGGGAAGACGGAACTGGAGGAGCAGGGAATGACTCTCTCCCAGAGCCTAGTACCGGGGAGACGGAACTGGAGGAGCAGGGCGTGACTCTCTCCCCGAGCCTAGTACCGGGGAGACGGAACTGGAGGAGCAGGGCGTGACTCTCTCCCCTAGCCAAGTACCGGGGAGACGGAACTGGAGGAGCAGGGCGTGACTCTCTCCCCGAGCCTAGTACCGGGGAGACGGAACTGGAGGAACAGGGCGTGACTCTCTCCCCGAGCCTAGTAGAGGGGAGACGGAACTGGAGGAGCAGGGCGTGACTCTCTCCCCGAGCCTAGTACCGGGGAGACGGAACTGGAGGAGCAGGGCGTGACTCTCTTCCCGAGCCTAGTACCGGGGAGACGGAACTGAAGGAGCAGGGCGTGACTCTCTCCCTGAACCTAGTACCGTGGAGACGGAACTGGAGGAGCCGGGCGTGACTCTCTCCCCGAGCCAAGTACCGGGGAGACGGACCTGGAGGAGCAGGGCGTGACTCTCTCCCCGAGCCTACTACCGTGGAGACGGAACTGGAGGAGCAGGGCGTGACTCTCTCCCCGAGCCTAGTACCGGGAAGACGGAACTGGAGGAGCAGGGCGTGACTCTCTCCCCGAGCCTAGTACCGTGGAGACGGAACTGGAGGAGCAGGGCGTGACTCTCTCCAAGAGCCTAGTACCGGGGAGACGGAACTGGAGGAGCAGGGCGTGACTCTCTCCCTGAGCCTAGTACCGTGGAGACGGAACTGGAGGAGCAGGGCGTGACTCTCTCCCCAAGCCAAGTACCGGGGAGACGGAACTGGAGGAGCAGGGCGTGACTCTCTCCCCGAGCCTAGTACCGTGGAGACGGAACTGGAGGAGCAGGGCGTGACTCTCTCCCCGAGCCTAGTACCGGGGAGATGGAACTGGAGGAGCAGGGCGTGACTCTCTCCCCGAGCCTAGTACCGGGGAGACGGAACTGGAGGAGCAGGGCGTGACACGACTCTCTCCCCGAGCCTAGTACCGTGGAAACGGAACTGGAGGAGCAGGGCATGATACGACTCTCTCCCCGAGCCTAGTACTGGGGAGACGGAACTGGAGGAGCAGGGCGTGACACGACTCTATCCCCGAGCCTAGTACCGGGGAGACGGAACTGGAGGAGGAGGGCGTGACACGACTCTCTACCCGAGCCTAGTACCGGGGAGACGGAACTGGAGGAGCAGGGCGTGACACGACTCTCCCCGAGACTAGTCCCGGGGAGACGGAACTGGAGGAGCAGGGCGTGACACGACTCTCTCCCCGAGCCTAGTACCCGGGAGACGGAACTGGAGGAGCAGGGCGTGACACGACTCTCTCCCCGAGCCTAGTACCGGGGAGATGGAACTGGAGGAGCAGGGCGTGACACGACTCTCTCCCCGAGCCTAGTACCGGGGAGACGAAACTGGAGGAGCAGGGCGTGACACGACTCTCTCCCCGAGCCTAGTCCCGTGGAGATGGAACTGGAGGAGCAGGGCGTGACACGACTCTCTCCCTGAGCCTAGTACCGTGGAAACGGAACTGGAGGAGCAGGGCGTGACAAGACTCTCTCCCCGAGCCTAGTACCGTGGAGACGAAACTGGAGGAGCAGGGCGTGACACGGCTCTCTCCCCGAGCCTAGTACCGGGGAGATGGAACTGGAGGAGCAGGGCGTGACACGACTCTCTCCCCGAGCCTAGTACCGTGGAGATGGAACTGGAGGAGCAGGGCGTGACACGACTCTCTCCCCGAGCCTAGTACCGGGGAGACGGAACTGGAGGAGCACGGCGTGACACGACTCCCTACCCGAGCCTAGTACCGGGGAGACGGAACTGGAGGAGCAGGGCGTGACACGACTCTCTCCCCGAGCCTAGTACCGTGGAGATGGAACTGGAGGAGCAGGGCGTGACACGACTCTCTCCCTGAGCCTAGTACCGTGGAAACGGAACTGGAGGAGCAGGGCATGACACGACTCTCTCCCCGAGCCTAGTACCGGGGAGACGGAACTGGAGGAGCAGGGCGCGACACGAATGTCTCCCCGAGCCTAGTACCGGGGAGATGGAACTGGAGGAGCAGGGCGTGACACGACTCTCTCCCCGAGCCTAGTACCGGGGAGTTGGAACTGGAGGAGCAGGGCGTGACACGACTCTCTCCCCGAGCCTAGTACCTTGGATACGGAACTGGAGGAGCAGGGCATGACACGACTCTCTCCCCGAACCTAGTACCTGGGAGACGGAACTGGAGGAGCAGGGCATGACACGACTCTCTCCCCGAGCCTAGTACCGGGGAGACGGAACTGGAGGAGCAGGGCGTGACACGACTCTCTACCCGAGCCTAGTACCGGGGAGACGGAACTGGAGGAGCAGGGCGTGACACGACGCTCTCCCCGAGCCTAGTACCGTGGACACGGAACTGGAGGAGCAGGGCGTGACACGACTCTCTCCCCGAGCCTAGTACTGGGGAGACGGAACTGGAGGAGCAGGGCGTGACACGACTCTCTCCCCGAGCCTAGTACCAGGGAGACGGAACTGGAGGAGCAGGGCGTGACACGACTCTCTACCCGCGCCTAGTACCGGGGAGACGGAACTGGAGAAGCAGGGCGTGACACGACTCTCTAACCGAGCCTAGTACCGGGGAGACGGAACTGGAGGAGCAGGGCGTGACACGACTCTCTCCCCGAGCCTAGTACCGGGGAGACTGAACTGGAGGAGCAGGGCGTGACACGACTCTCTCCCCGAGCCTAGTACCGTGGAGACGGAACTGGAGGAGCAGGGCGTGACACGACTCACCCCCAGACTAGAACCGGGGAGACGGAACTGGAGCAGCAGGGCGTGACACGACTCTCTCCCCGAGCCTAGTACCGGGGAGACGGAACTGGAGGAGCAGGGCGTGACTCTCTCCCCGAGCCTAGTACCATGGAGACGGAACTGGAGGAGCAGGGCGTGACACTCTCTCCTAGCCAAGTACCGGGGAGACGGAACTGGAGGAGCAGGGCGTGACTCTCTCCCCGAGACTAGTACCGGAGAGACGGAACTGGAGGAGCAGGGCGTGACACTCTCCCCGAGCCTAGTACCGTGGAGACGGAACTGGAGGAGCAGGGCGTGACTCTCTCCCCGAGCCTAGTACCGGGGAGACGGAACTGGAGGAGCAGGGCGTGACACGACTCTCTCCCCGAGCCTAGTACCGTGGAGACGGAACTGGAGGAGCAGGGCGTGACACGACTCTCTACCCGAGCCTAGTACCGGGGAGACGGAACTGGAGGAGCAGGGCGTGACACGACTCTCACCGAGACTAGTAGCGGGGAGACGGAACTGGAGGAGCAGGGCATGACACGACTCTCTAACCCGAGCCTAGTACCGGGGAGACGGAACTGGAGGAGAAGGGCATGACACGACTCTAACCGAGCCTAGTACCGGGGAGACGGAACTGGAGGAGCAGGGCGTGACACGACTCTCTACCCGAGCCTAGTACCGGGGAGACGGAACTGGAGGAGCAGGGCATGACACGACTCTCTCCCCGAGCCTAGTACCGGGGAGACGGAACTGGAGGAGCAGGGCGTGACACGACTCTCCCCGAGACTAGTACCGGGGAGACGGAACTGGAGGAGCAGGGCGTGACACGACTCTCTCCCCGAGCCTAGTACCGGGGAAACGGAACTGGAGGAGCAAGGCGTGACACGACTCTCTACCCGAGCCTAGTACCGGGGAGACGGAACTGGAGGAGCAGGGCGTGACACGACTCTCTACCCGAGCCTAGTACCGGGGAGACCGAACTGGAGGAGCAGGGCGTGACACGACTCTCTACCCGAGCCTAGTACCGGGGAGACGGAACTGGAGGAGCACGGCGTGACACGACTCCCTACCCGAGCCTAGTACCGGGGAGACGGAACTGGAGGAGCAGGGCGTGACACGACTCTCTACCCGAGCCTAGTACCG